>NC_060178.1:21139551-21366862 GCF_021184085.1 Oncorhynchus gorbuscha
TCTGCCTGGCCGGTTCCCCTCTTTCCACTGGGATTCTCTGCCTCTAACCCTATTACAGGGGCTGAGTCACTGGCTTACTAGGGCTCTTTCATACCGTCCCTAGGAGGGGTGCGTCACTTGAGTGTGTTGAGTCACTGATGTGATCTTCCTGTCTGGGTTGGCGCCCCCCCTTGGGTTGTGGAGATCTTTGTTGGCTATACTCGGCCTTGTCTCAGGATGGAAAGTTGGTGGTTGAAGATATCCCTCTAGTGGTGTGGGGGCTGTGCTTTGGCAAAGTGGGTGGGGTTATATCCTTCCTGTTTGGCCCTGTCCGGGGGTGTCATTGGATGGGGCCACAGTGTCTCCTGACCCCTCCTGTCTCCGCCCTAGGACCATGCCTCAGGACCACCTGACATGATGACTCCTTGCTTTCCCCAGTCCACCTGGCCGTGCTGCTGCTCCAGTTTCAACTGTTCTGCCTGTAATTATTATTATTTGACCATGCTGGTCATTTATGAACATTTCAACATCTTGGCCATGTTCTGTTATAATCTCCACCTGGCACAGCCAGAAGAGGGCTGGCCACCCCACATAGCCTGGTTCCTCTCTAGGTTTCTTCCTAGGTTTTGGCCTTTCTAGGGAGTTTTTCCTAGCTACTGTGCTTCTACACCTGCATTGCTTGCTGTTTGGGGTTTTAGGCTGGGTTTCTGTACAG
Organism: Oncorhynchus gorbuscha; assembly: GCF_021184085.1. Lineage (NCBI taxonomy): Eukaryota > Metazoa > Chordata > Actinopteri > Salmoniformes > Salmonidae > Oncorhynchus > Oncorhynchus gorbuscha. The sequence continues at coordinate 21,140,246 of NC_060178.1, forward strand.
CACTTTTGAGATATCAGCTGATGTACGAAGGGCTATATAAATACATTTGATTTGATTTGGTGTCGTCTGCGTATAGGTGGATCAGAGAATCACTAGCAGCAAGAGCGACATCATTGATGTATACAGAGAAAAGAATCACCCGAGAATTGAACCCTGTGGCACCCCCATAGAGACTGCCAGAGGTCAGGACAACAGGCCCTCCGATTTGACACACTGAACTCTCTGAGAAGTGATTGGTGAACCAGGTGTTGCAGTCATTTGAGAAACCAAGGCTGTTGAGTCTGCCGATAAGAATTTGGTGATTGACAGAGTCAAAAGCCTTGGCCAGGTTGATGAAGACTGCTGCACAGTATTGTCTCTTATCGATGGCAGTTATGATATCGTTTAGGACCTTGAGCGTGGCTGAGGTGCACCCATGACCAGCTCGGAAACCAGATTGCATAGCGGAGAAGGTACGGTAGGATTCGAAATGGTCGGTGATCTGTTTGTTAACTTAGCTTTTGAAGACTTCAGAAAGGCAGGGTAGGATAGATATAGGTCTGAAGCAGTTTGGGTCTAGAGTGTCTCCCCCTTTGAAGAGGGGATGACCGCGGCAGCTTTCCAATCGGATCATTTTAGAAAGCGGATAATTTAAGAAAGAGAGGGTCCAGATTGTCTAGCCCAGCTGATTTGTAGGGGCCCAGATTTTGCAGCTCTTTCAGAACATCAGTTATCTGGATTTGGGTGAAGGAGAAATGGGGAGGCTTGGGCAAGTTGCTGTTGGTGGTGCAGAGCTGTTGACTGTGGTAGGTGCCAGAAAAATGCTTATTGAAATTCTTGAGTAACATAGATTTATCAGTGGTGACAGTGTTTCCTAGCCTCAGTGTTGTGGGCAGCTGGGAGGTGTTCTTATTCTCCACAGTGTCCCAGAACTTGTAAATGGAAATCCTGATGTCTTTATAAGGCAAATGATTTGAATTAATTAATTTTGTTTAGCTTTTGTAAGACCGTCCACATTGTGAATTAATTTAAATATCAGAGATTATTTGAGATTATTTTATTTTGTAATCTAGGAGGCCTTAATGACTTGTTGATCATGTTTGTATGGAAATAGTGAGTCAATGGTATGATGACACCAATAAAAAGGCTGAATAATTTTAAAAGCCTTTTCTCAGCAACAACTCTTTTGCACTCATCGCAAATTACGTATTGGTTGGTATCATATACACTTCACAATGTATATGTAACCGAGTTAAGAACGTAAGGCTCACTCCATAGCTTGCTTGAAAAATCACCAATGGAGCCATCCAATAGTTACAGTTGAATACAGAAGTTTACATACACTTAGGTTGGAGTCATTAAAACTCATTTTTCAACCACTTCACAAATTTCTTGTTAACAAACTATAGTTTTGGCAAGTAGGTTAGGACATCTACTTTGTGCATGACACAAGTCATTTTTCCAACAATTGTTTACAGACAGATTATTTAACTTATAATTTACTGTATCACAATGGCAGTGGGTCAGAAGTTTACATACAATAAGTTAACTGTGGCTTTAAACAGCTTGGGAAATTCCAGAAAATTATGTCATGGCTTTAAAAGCTTCTGATAGGCTAATTTGAGTCAATTGGAGGTGTTTGAGTCAAAAGGCCGCTCAGCAAAGAAGTAGCCACTGCTCTAAAACCGCCATAAAAAAAGCAAGACTACAGTTTGCAACTGCACATGGGGGCAAAGATTGTACTTTTTGGAGAAATGTCCTCTGGTCTGATGAAACAAAAATAGAACTGGGGGAGGCTTGCAAGCCGAACAACACCATCCCAATTGTGAAGCACGCTGGTGGCAGAATCATGTTGTGTGGGTGCTTTGCTGCAGGAGGGACTGGTGCACTTCACAAAATAAGGCCAGCATCACGGAGTCGCCTCTTCACTGTTGATGTTGAGACTGGTGTTTTGTGGGTACTATTTAATGAGGCTGCCAGTTGAGGACTTGTGAGGTCTCTGTTTCTGGACACTCTAATGTACTTGACCTCTTGCTCAGTTCTGCACCGGTGCCTCCCACACCTCTTTCTATTCTGGTTAGAGACAGTTTGTGCTGTTCTGTGAAGAGAGTAGTACACCGGGTTGTACGAGATCTTTAGTTTCTTGGCAATTTCTCGCATGGAATAGCTTTCATTTCTCAGAACAAGAATAGACTGATGAGTTTCAGAAGAAAGGTCTTTCTGGCCATTTTGAGCCTGTAATCGAACCCACAAATGCTAATGCTCCAGATACTGGAGTCCAGTTTTTTAAAGTCCAGTTTTATTGCTTCTTTAATCAGCACAACAGTTTCAGCTGTGCTAACATAATTGCAAAAGGTTTTTCTAATGATCAATTAGACTTTTAAAATGACAAACTTGGATTAGCTAACACAACATGCCATTGGAACACAGGAGTGATGGTTGCTGAAAATGGTCCTCTGTACGCATATGTAGATATTCCATAAAGAATCTGCAGTTTCCAGCTCCAATAGTCATTTACAACATTAACAATGTCTACACTGTATTTCTGATCAATTTTAAGTTATTTTAATGGACAATTTTTTTGTGCTTTTTTTTTTCAAAAACAAGGACATTTTTAAGTGACCCCAAACTTTTGAACAGTAGTGTACATGGGCCCATTGTGTAATGGTTAACAAACATGGAGATGTATAAAGGTCATTCAACTGTCCGGTTACACTTAAACATGACCGACTTTCCCGAATTAGGGTATTGATCTGTGCTACTTGTGTAGAGAATATATCTCATCCCTATCCTTAAGACTGAGACAAATTAAAGGATTGTGCCTTGCTGGCAGACCCATGAACACACAGACAAGAGAGTCCTTAACTTCTGGTGTGGTTATAAACATGGCAGCGGCTCTGTAGATATGCTGAATAGTGTGTAGGGGTGTTGCATGTTGAGGGGTTTGACCTGGAGTCCACCAAGAGCATAGGAAGATGGTAGGCTGCCAAACTGAACTCGCTGACACTCACTCATCCAGGTCCCTGAGCTGATGCCAACATTTGGACGGGGGCGAGGCAGCTAAACCTGGCCAACTGGAACACTTATGGATCTCGAAGATCTTTCACACAGTGAGTCAGATTGCTGCCCCTGATCGCCACACAATTCCAACTCCTGCCCACACAGCCATGCCGATGCCTTTTCAGTCTCACCCAAGAGTGTGGCAGGCAGGAAAATGGTAAACAATCCTGTGGCATACAGTGAAGCTCAACAGCACCATAAAAAGCACAGCACATACAACCTATGGAATGGTATTCTGATAAGTGTACTTACTGATTGTGTTTTTATGGCCTTTGCCGTCCCTGAATATTGAACAGAATTGGGATGCGTGTGGCTAGGGGTTATAATTGCAGAGTGTAAGTGGAGAAAGTCAAAGTTTCAGGTCCATTGTGATATTCTGAGCGAGCATCTTGGCATCTTAACAAGGCAATTAGAAATGCCAGACGGGGTCATTTTTCTAACTTGATCACTTATAATTACATAGTGCTCTTCTCGACCATTGATGGCCTGATAAATCCTATCCTCGCAAACCTGTGAACTTTCCTCCACATCTATGCTGTATGTGATGAGTTTGTGGCATATTTTAGAGATATGATAACAAACATTAGGTTGGTTATCAGTCAAGCTGGAGACTTGTATCTCCCTCATTAACTTCAAGCATCGGCAGTCAGAACAGCTTACCGATCGCTGCAGCTGTACACAGCCCATCTGCAAATAGCCCATCCAACAAACTACCTTCTTCATCCCCATATTTTTTTAATGCTCTTTTGCACATCCTCATCTGCACATTGTGGGGCAAAAAAGTATTTAGTCAGCCACCAATTGTGCAAGTTCTCCCACTTAAAAAGATGAGAGGCCTGTCATTTTCATCATAGGTACACTTCAACTATGACAGACAAAATGAGGGAAAAAAATCCAGAAAATCACATTATAGGATTTTTTGTGAATTTATTTGCAAATTATGGTGGAAAATAAGTATTTGGTCAATAACAAAAGTTTCTCAATACTTTGTTATATACCCTTTGTTGGCAATGACAGAGGTCAAACGTTTTCTGTAAGTCTTCACAAGGTTTTCACACACTGTTGCTGGTATTTTGGCCCATTCCTCCATGCAGATCTCCTCTAGAGCAGTGATGTTTTGGGGCTGTTGCGGGGCAACATGGACTTTCAACTCCCTCCAAAGATTTTCTATGGGGTTGAGATCTGGAGACTGGCCAGGCCACTCCAGGACCTTGAAATGCTTCTTATGAAGCCACTCCTTCTTTGCCTGGGCGGTGTGTTTGGGATCATTGTCATGCTGAAAGACCCAGCCACGTTTCATATTCAATGCCCTTGCTGATGGAAGGAGGTTTTCACTCAAAATCTCACGATACATGGCCCCATTCATTCTTTCCTTTACACGGATCAGTCGTCCTGGTCCCTTTGCAGAAAGACAGCCCCAAAGCATGATGTTTCCACCCCCATGCTTCACAGTAGGTATGGTGTTCTTTGGATGCAACTCAGCATTCTTTATTCTCCAAACATGACGAGTTGAGTTTTTACCAAAAAGTTATATTTTGGTTTCATCTGACCATATGACATTCTCCCAATCTTCTTCTGGATCATCCAAATGCTCTCTAGCAAACTTCAGACGGGCCTGGACATGTACTGGCTTAAGCAGGGGGACACGCCTGGCACTGCAGGATTTGAGTCCCTGGCGGCGTAGTGTGTTACTGATGGTCGGCTTTGTTACTTTGGTCCCAGCTCTCTGCAGGTCATTCACTAGGTCTCCCCGTGTGGTTCTGGGATTTTTGCGATTGTGATCATTTTGACCCCACGGGGTGAGATCTTGTGTGGAGCCCCAGATCGAGGGAGATTATCAGTGGTCTTGTATGTCTTCCATTTCCTAATAATTGCTCCCACAGTTGATTTCTTCAAACCAAGCTGCTTACCTATTGCAGATTCAGTCTTCGCAGCCTGGTGCAGGTCTACAATTTTGTTTCTGGTGTCCTTTGACAGCTCTTTGGTCTTGGCCATAGTGGAGTTTGGAGTGTGACTGTTTGAGTTTGTGGACAGGTGTCTTTTATACTGATAACAAGTTCAAACAGGTGCCATTAATACAGGTAACGAGTGGAGGACAGAGGAGCCTCTTAAAGAAGAAGTTACAGGTCTGTGAGAGCCAGAAATCTTGCTTGGTTGTACGTGACCAAATACTTATTTTCCACCATAATTTGCAAATAAATTCATTTAAAATCCTACAATGTGATTTTCTGGATTTTTTTCCTCATTTTGTCTGTCATAGTTGAAGTGTACCTATGATGAATATTACAGGCCTCATCTTTTTAAGTGGGAGAACTTGCTCAATTGGTGGCTGACTAAATACTTTTTTGCCCCACTGTATATCACTCCAGTGTAAATTGTTAAATTGTAATTACTTCGCCACTATGACCTATTTATTGCCTTACCTCCTCACACCATTTGCACACACTGTATACAGATTTTCTATTGTGTTATTGACTACGTTTGTTTATTCCATGTGTAACTCTGTTGTTGTTTTTGTCACACTGCTTTGCTTTATTGTGACCAGGTCGCGGTTGTAAGTAAATGAGAACTTGTTCTCAACTAGCCTACCTGGTTAAATAAAGGTGAAATAAGAAATAAATCAAAAAGCAAGACCTGTTAAAAAATGTGATATGTGCCCTAGCCTACCACACAAAACCACTATGGATTTATTTTTCCTGGTTGACACAGACATGCTCAGGAAAGTGATATCACAACTTAAGACTTCTACCTGCCTTCTCGATCCTATCCCCACCATTTTCTTCAAAACAGTTTTTAATTGCATAACTAAAGAAGTGCAAGCTATTGTTAATCACTCTCTGTTCACAGGCACTTTCCCACTGCACTAATAACTGCTATGGTGAAAGAAGAAATGTAATCAAGATTCTTCAGCTCTTAGCAATTTACGGCCAATCTCCAACCTTCCATTCTTAAGCATTCTTGGTGTTCAAACAGCTAAGTTACTGCCAACTCTATTTTGTTTATATATATATTTTTAAATATGTCAATCTTGTTTTTGTGCCCACCACAGCACAGAAACACCCTTAGTTAAAGTGGTAAATGATCTTAGAGCCAACATAGATGTCAAACAGCTCTCTGTCCTTGGATTTAAGTGATGCATTCTACACTGACCATGATGTCCTTCTGGACAGACTGGAGAGGTGGGTTGGCCTCTGAGACAGTTCTAAATTGGTTTAGGACCTATTCAACTGGTCAATAGTTCTTTGTCACCCTTGGTGAACATAACTCAAAGAAAATACATATCACACGTGGTGTACTGTTCAGTTTATATATGTTACTCCTGGGCAGTGTTATCAGAAACCACAGCATTGATTTTCACTGCTTTGCAGACAGTACACAACTTTACATCTCTGTCTCACCAGAGGAGTTAAGCTCCATGGATAAATGATTAGACTATTCGTGATTTAAATACTTGGATGGCTCACAATTTCCGCCAGCTAAATCAAGACAAGTCCGAGGTACTTATTGTCGGAGCCAAAGCGCACAGAGAGAATCTGGGCACACCATTTAATTCATGGGCAATAAAGATTAAACACCAGGTAAAAAAAACTTGGTGTCATTTTAGATTCTGAACTCCATTTCGAATCACACATTAGGAATGTGTCCAAAATAGCTTTTTACCACCTGAGGAACATTGGCAAGGTATGGCCGTTTCTATCTCAGGCTGATACAGAGAGACTCATCCATTATTTTATTACAAGCAGGCTTGACTACTGTAATGCTCTCCTGTCTGGTCTACCCAAGAAAGCCATTGGTCAACTGCAAAACATACAGAACGCTTCAGCTCGGGTACTGACCAAGCCTAGACATTACACCGGTTTTAAGGTTTCTGCACTGGCTGCCTGTGAGCTTTAGAAATACTTTAAAGATTATTATATTGGTTTTAAATCAATCCACAACTGTGCACCCAAATACAAGTTAGACATGATTTTAAATTATGTACCCAGTTGGTCCCTCAGGTCCTCTGGCACTGGCCCTCTAACTATCACAAAGCCTAGGACCAAGAGGCATGGGGAGGTAGCCTTTAGTTACTATGCTCCCAGCCTCTGGAATAGCCTGCCATAGAACATGAGGGGGGCCAAAACTGTAGACATATTTAAAAGAGATCTTAAAACACACCTTTTTAGCTTAGCTTTTCCTTAGGGATCTTTTTAGTCATTCAGTTTTTGTTATTATTATTTTTTTTATCCTCTTATGTTTGCTGTGTAGTAAATATATAATATCATTTATAATATTTTATTTTTATTGATTTGTATTTGTTTTTTCCTGTGAAGCACATTGCGTTGCTTTCCATGTCTGAAATTTGCTGTATAAATAAAGCTTGATTTAATAATGTAACCTCTCACATAGAAGCCTTCTCCAGGTTGAAAACGTAAAGGAGACATAATCTGCAGTTTATAAATGAAGTACTGCTGCCCCCTAGAGGATTCTGAGGAGAGACTTCCAAGGTGTGTTCGAATACCCATACTAACATACTGTATACTACATACTTAATGACTATATACTACATACTATTAGTCAATTCTAGTATACTGTAAACGAACAGTATCGTTTCAGTTGAGCGTACTAGAGCTTCGCCTGTCTACCAGATGTTGATGATGTTGCTATGCAACCTCTTAGTGGCTTGATAGCATAACAAATGACTAGCATTTTATATTTTCGGGTGTGTTTGGAAATCCAATCTGGAGTGACAGAGTGCGCTCTGCGTGTTTGTAAATTCTGCTAGTTGTCAGATTGTCTGTTAGTAAATTCAGAGCACACACTGGACGCTCTGGCCGAGGAATAGCCTGTAAGTTTGATCCAAGCGTTCAATGGCAGTCAAGCACTTAAGCTAACGTTGGCTAGCTACTTCTAGACACAAATGAGAGAACACCTCACTGACCATTGTACTCTCCCTAGCAGAGCTGGTTAGGCTGTTTTCCTGTTATCCAGAGGGTTGGTGACTAACTGTTGCTGGCAACAATTTAATAATGCTGTTTTTAGGACTTTTCTGACACTGTCCATTTTCAACTTTGTGTTCATAAATGAATCAGTTATTCTGCACGAGAGTTCTCTGAAATCGGAATAGATAGCCAGAATTAACAATGCCAAATGAAACGCACGATGAAACGCGGCTAAGCTAAGAATTAATGTGAATAATCATGTCAATAAACGTTGTGTAGTTAGTTAGATAGCATATACTTTAATATACTGCCTAGCCAGTTCGTTGATTAGGTGCCAACTAACGTTAAGTAACTAAGTTAGCTAACATACCGGTACATTTATTTTATTAATTTTTTTATTTCACCTTTATTTAACCAGGTAGGCAAGTTGAGAACAAGTTCTCATTTACTCGAAAAAGTCGAAAAATAAGTCTACAATATGAGCAAATGAGGTGAGATAAGGGAGGTAAAGGCAAAAAAAAGGCCATGGTGGCAAAGTAAATACAATATAGCAAGTAAAACACTGGAATGGTTGATTTGGAGTGGAAGAATGTGCAAAGTAGAGAGAAATAATGGGGTGCAAAGGAGCAAAATAAACAAATACAGTAGGGAAAGCGGTAGTTGATTGGGCTAAATTATAGATGGGCTATGTACAGGTGCAGTAATATGTGAGCTGCTCTGACAGCTGGTGCTTAAAGCTAGTGAGGGAGATAAGTGTTTCCAGTTTCAGAGATTTTTGTAGTTCGTTCCAGTCATTTGCAGCAGAGAACTGTAAGTAAAGGTGGCCAAAGGAAGAATTGGTTTTGGGGGTGACCAGAGAGATATACCTGCTGGAGCGCATGCTACGGGTGGTTGCTGCCATGGTGACCAGCGAGCTGAGATAAGGGGGGACTTTACCTAGCAGGGTCTTGTAGATGACCTGGAGCCAGTGGGTTTGGCGACGAGTATGAAGCGAGGGCCAGCCAACGAGAGTGTACAGGTCCCAGTGGTGGGTAGTATATGGGGATTTGGTGACAAAACGGATGGCACTGTGATAGACTGCATTCAATTTATTGAGTAGGGTATTGGAGGCTATTCTGTAAATTACGTCGCCGAAGTCGAGGATTGGTAGGATGGTCAGTTTTACAAGGGTATGTTTGGCAGCATGTTTGGCAGCATGAGTGAAGGATGCTTTGTTGCGAAATAGGAAGCCAATTCTAGATTTAACTTTGGATTGGAGATGTTTGATGTGAGTCAAACATCTGACACCTAGGTATTAGTAGTTGTCCACGTATTCTAAGTCAGAGCCGTCCAGAGTAGTGATGTTGGACAGGCGGGCAGGTGCAGGCAGCAATCGGTTGAAGAGCAGGCATTTAGTTTTACTTGTATTCAAGAGCAATTGGAGGCCACGGAAGGAGAGTTGTATTGCATTGAAGCTCACCTGGAGGGTTGTTAACACAGTGTCTAAAGAAGGGCCAGAAGTATACAGAAGGGTGTCGTCTGCGTAGAGGTGGATCAGAGACTCAACAGCAGCAAGAGCGACATCATTGATGTATATGGTCCAAGAATGGAACCATGTGGCACCCCCATAGAGACTGCCAGAGGTCCGGACAACAGACCTTCCGATTTGACACACTGAACTATATCAGAGAAGTAGTTGGTGAACCAGGCGAGGCAATCATTTGAGAAACCAAGGCTGTCGAGTCTGCGGTGATTGACATAGTCGAAAGCCCTAGCCAGGTCAATGAATACGACTGCACAGTATTCTTTCTTATCGATGGCGGTTAAGATATCGTTTAGGACCTTGAGCATGGCTGAGGTGCACCCACGACCAGCTCTACAACCATATTGCATAGCGGAGAAGGTATGGTGGAATTTGAAATGGTCGGTAATCTGTTTGTTGGCTTTCGAAGACCTTAGAAAGACAGGGTTGGATAGATATAGGTCTGTAGCAGTTTGGGTCAAGAGTCTCCCCCCCTTTGAAGAGGGGGATGATCGCAGCTGCTTTTCAATCTTTGGGAATCTCAGACGACACGACAGAGAGGTTAAACAGGCTAGTAATAGGGGTGGAAACAATTTCAGCATACTGCCGCTGTAAAGGAAGCGTAGCTTACAAATTGTCAGCCTTAAGTCATTACTTTATTACATTATTTTCAATAATTAGTTAAATCAATGAATTTGTATCCATTCTCGTCAGACTTTGGCTGCGTATTTTCCGCCAATCTGAAAAGCTGAAGCCACACCCATTTTCTGAAGAATTGCATTATCGGCCCTAAATATGGAACGCCGTTGGATCTTTGCGCGTCAAAAAAAAATACACGCGTTAAATAACAGTGTTTGATGGGTCAAATAAGCTTTTTTCCCCAACATGTCAAATAACACAATTACATTATAAATTTGCATGTGCAAGTTGTACAATACTGTGTTGGTAATAAGGCATTATTTGTTAAACCGAATGGGAAAACGATGGTGTGAGCATTTGGAATTAGACCAGGAAGAAAAATATTTGCAAATATCTTTGATACCCCAGAAGTTGCTAAAAACATCGGTATCTAGATAGCTTTAGATTGGTACCAAGCTAGCACCAATGCAACCAGCCTGAAAACAGTGACCAGTAGAAACTGGAAACTGCAGTCATTTTCAATATTCTTAGCAACGATTTAGGAATTCATGTTAGTAAGTATTAGCTAGTGTGAGGATTCTGTGTTATGCACTATAGGCCGTTACCATATATGTGATTGAATATTATCTGCTGTTGGCTTGTGTGGATGTATATGTTATGCAACATAGCTGACTTGAGACATTGTCAACAGTTTCAGGGCCATGGGACTTTCTCGGGATGGAAAAATACAGAATAACATAAAAACAGGAACAAATGGTGTTTTGTTAGATAGCCAAGTGTGTGATAACTGTATCGAGTGCATGGGCGCATAGATATTCTACACAACTACAACGACTGACCGCTGAAGCGCCTCGGGGGCTGGGACCAGCTCGTGCGCCAACAATCAACGATAGGCTGAGTAAGTTTAAACCACGCCCAGTCTCTACTTTAACAGGCCGGCTCGGAAGCAGGAACTACTTCTGTCAGAGTATATTATAATAACTTTGTCAGGAACAAGTCAGTTCTCGGTTTGCCCTGCGAGGTGTGACAGAGAGCCCGTATATACAAAAATTGCATTTACCACGTTGCTTAGCTAATAAAAAGTACATAGTATACAATTCGGTGACTCAGTGTCATACTTATCAAGATAACAGATTCGATTGACTCAACTCTTAACACTAGGTAGCCACTTATTGTTCTCCTATTGAAATAACTAGCTAGCCAGCTACTTAACCCTATTGCTCACATTATAACATTATAAGCAGCCAGTTAGCTTCATCTGGCTAGTATTGCTCGACCGGACGGGGCTATGCGTTGTAAAGCTAGCCACAATAAAGATTAGCCACAATAATGGAATTTGTGTTTCGCCTTGAAAATAAAAGTCAATATTAGAAAGTGATGGAGAAGGTTACAATTGGTGGAATCATGCCATATTTAGACCAGATCATGTTAAACAAGGTTGGAGTGTTGGAATGTGGAGCAATGAAATGGTGTATAAGTACTCGGTGACACATACAGAACACAATTGTGAAGAGTTTATGCAAATATTAGCATCTTAGCTCTTATTGTGGGACGTTGACTATGGGAAATCACCTCTCCAGTCAGCCTATTGTGCATATTGACATTCAAATTGCACTGTACAGCCTTACCTAAGGGTTGGGGATCAATGAAATGGGGTATCAGTCTACTCAGTACACAAGTGCTTTTTTTCCCCCCAAAGTACTCCTCAGAGTGATCAGGCTCCAAAACATCCACATTGCATAGTTTCTCCTCTGGAATTGTGTTTAATACACATAGTAGGTTCACTGGTAATATAATGTGGCTCAATTCACAGTTGTTTAAGTGTCCTGCAATAAGATCTATGACGCTAATGTTCACTAGATGTCGCTGAGTAGACTGATACCCCAGGTCATTGATCCAAAATCCATAGGTAAGGCTGTACAGTGAAATAGGTATTCCCCAAATGCAATTCTATAGTCATAACACATTCACAGTTTGATTTCAAGAGATTTGTCAAATTAATCAATTGTCTTTTGTTGAATTTATATAAGAACATTCCAACCTCGTTTAGCATGATCTATTCCATTATGGCATGATACCACTATTTGTATTAATTTGCATTATTTTCATTGCAATACTTTTATTTTGAAGGCGAATCGTAAATTCCACTATTGTGGCTAATCCTTATTGTGGCTAGCTTTCACATAGGTGGGTCAGATCACCATTTAATCAAATAGGAACGGTCTTAAAAATTTGGGGCATTTTAAATGACGACACCAAGATAGCTAGCTAACCTAACTATAGCTACTGAAACAGATAGTAATTTTGCTATGTTTTTGGGGAATAACATTGTTTGCATCCATCAGATAGCTAGATTTAAAATAAAATAAACAGCACTGTCCATAGCTTGGTGGAAGTGTCTGCGTTCGTGCGGCAGCAGCAGGTGCGCGGGACAACTTTACCATCATCATAGCATAAGTATCAGTGAATCGTTGTGACATAAGAAATACGAGTGATAGATATTACGCATTGATTACACTACGTAAAAACAATTATTAACGTGTTCAATTATTGTGACGTGCAGTCATATCCAGGTCCTGATTGGTCAATAAGTTTATTTGACACTTCAAATAGTGTTATTTGACATATATTTTTTGACAAGCAAAGAGCCAATGCAAAATCGGCAGTGTTTTCTACTTACAAAGCATGTAGAGGTCTGTCATTTTTATCATAGGTACACTTCAACTGTGAGAGATGGAATCTAAAACAAAAATCCAGAAAATCACATTGTATGATTTTTAAGAAATTAATTTGCATGACATAAGTATTTGATCACCTACCAACCAGTAAGAATTCCAGCTCTCACAGACCTGTTAGTTTTTCTTTAAGAAGCACTCCTGTTCTCCACTCATTACCTGTATTAACTGCACCTGTTTGAACTTGTTACCTGTATAAAAGACACCTGTCCACACACTCACTCAATCAAACAGACTCCAACCTCTCCACAATGGCCAAGACCAGAGCTGTGTAAGGACATCAGGGATACAATTGTAGACCTGCACAAGGCTGGGATGGGCTACAGGACAATAGGCAAGCAGCTTGGTGAGGAGGCAACAACTGTTGGTGCAACTATTAGAAAATGGAAGAAGTTCAAGATGACGGTCAATCACCCTCAGTCTGGGGCTCCATGCAAGATCTCACCTCGTGGGGCATCAATAATCATGAGGAAGGTGAGGGATCAGCCCAGAACTACACGGCAGGACCTGGTCAATGACCTGAAGAGAGCTGGGACCACAGTCTCAAAGAAAACCATTAGTAACACACTACGCCGTCATGGATTAAAATCCTGCAGCGCACGCAAGGTCCCCCTGTTCAAGCCAGGGCATTTCCAGGCCCGTCTGAAGTTTGCCAATGACCATCTGGATGATCCAGAGGAGGAATGGTAGGTCATGTGGTCTGATGAGACAAAAATAGAGCTTTTTGGTCTAAACTCCACTCGCCGTGTTTGGAGGAAGATGGATGAGTATGACAACAAGAACACCATCCCAACCGTGAAGCATGGAGGTGGAAACGTCATTCTTTGGGGATGCTTTTCTGCAAAAGGGACAGGACGACTGTACCGTATTGAGGGGAGGATGGATGGGGCCATGTATCGCGAGATCTTGGCCAACAATCTCCTTTCCTCAGTAAGAGCATTGAAGATGGGTCGTGGCTGGGCCTTCCAGCATGACAACGACCCGAAACACACAGCCAGGGCAACTAAGGAGTGGCTCTGTAAGAAGCATCTCAAGGTCCTGGAGTGGCCTAGCCAGTCTCCAGCCCTGAACCCAATAGAAAATCTTTGGAGGGAGCTGAAGTCCGTATTGCCCAGCGACAGCCCCGAAACCTGAAGGATCTGAAGAAGGTCTGTATGGAGGAGTGGGCCAAAATCCCTGCTGCAGTGTGTGCAAACATGGTCAAGAACTACAGGAAACGTATGATCTCTGTAATTGCAAACAAAGGTTTCTGTACCAAATGATAAGTTCTGCTTTTCTGATGCATCAAATATTTTATGTCATACAATAAAATGCAAATGAATGACTTAAATCATACAATGTGATTTTCTGGATTTTTGTTTTAGATTCCGTCTCTCACAGTTGAAGTGTACCTATGATAAAAATGACAGACCTCTACATGCTTTGTAAGTAGGAAACATTGCCGATTTTACAGGTTATCAAATACTTGTTCCCCCCACTGTATATTGTGGCTAATATATTCATGTATACTCCGTATTTTGGCAAATTTAGTACAACATCCGGGAACTTTTGGCATACTAACTATAGCCATACTATGACCAATAAGCATACTACTAGATTCATGTCATAACTAATACGGTTAGTGAGTATTCGAACACAGCTCCTGTTTCACTGTTAACTACTGCACTGCTGTCATCTCTACATGCCATGACAATGCTAAGTAAACATATATTGATCAAGGACAGGTGTGATAATATACAATGAAGAGAGAACATACATTCCACATGAGTTTATCAAGAAAACATGTTTCAATGATTCATGTCCACAGAGCTAAATATAGATTTCCTGCCCAATTATGAGGAAATCCTATCTAGAAATGGGGCAGGAAACGCAGTACATTCAACAGTAAAACAAATTATGAAACTGGGCAATTCAAGTACCAGAAATGAGGTGTAATTTAGAGCTATGGGAACAGCAATAGAAAGTGATATTTTGTGTATTCAGCAGGGGGTGAAATCATGTTTGGCCTCTGTACATGTAATTCTTTACAAATTGTCCCCAAACCTCAATTACGCATAATGTGGTTTGTGTGTTTGAAATTCCATACAATAACCTGCAAAAACTGGCTCAGAATGACCAAAATAAAGATTTTAAATAATTTTATTGAAAGATCAGTCCCAGACCCTTATGGTTTCAAAAAGCAGGCTTTGGGTTTAAGCGACAACATCCCAGACTCTTTTCCAAAGCAATCTCTTTGCCAAAACAGCAGCATTTGTAATCATATGAAAACTTATACGACAGGTCACTTGGCACATCCAATTCATACCATGGTGTACTGTTCTGGCAGTTAATACTTAAAACACAACTTGTTTCATATCCAAGCAAATGCATTTACCATCTTTATTGATGAAAAGAATGGATTGACCGCAAGTGAAATGTATACAGTAATCATATCAGAATGTCTCTATAAAACAGCAATGAGAGTATGAGACCAGCGAAAAGTTGCTTATTTAAAGAGCTCATCATTACTGGGTGATGACAAGAATGGATTCTGGTCACAAAACATTCACCAGACCCCAATGTTCTCTTTCCAGATGCAATCTGTCAAATGAATCTTTCAGCATCAGCCATGTTGCGTAGTGTTTGGATTTCATGTGCGATGAAACAGTAAACTTACATGGAAACATCTAAGCAGAGGCATGTAGATCCATTTCAAGTGAATAAGAGCCCCACTCACATCTTAACCAAAGGCTTGATGACATGTTATAGGGCAATACTGGTTTAAAATGGGATGTTCAAAATAAACCAAACATTTGCTCTGAAATGGATTATGCCATTTGGTCAATTCCTGGGAGAGCATCTTGTTTTGGTATTACTGCTGGTCAGAACAGTCAAATAGTTTCCATATTGATGTTTAAATCAGGGCTTTGCATGTCGTTGGGAAGCTGTTTCAAGTAAAGATACTAATACGGGTCATTTTAAGACATTCGGAAAGCATGCACTGATGGACAAAGTGAAAATACACATTTTGACAAAACCCAGGTAAGAGTAACTAATATTTGCAACAAAAAAGTGGACTTTTCATATTCACATAAAATGGTCAATATCAGAAATGCATTAGTTGACTAGACCAAACTTGACTGAAGGGATTGAGAGCTTAGTGAAGAACAGTTTACAAAACATTACAGCTTTTCTGATCATTTCAGGAGCTTTCGGGACACGTTGAAGAGCTGTAAATACTGTAGCCTGGCAGATACACAAGAAGGATAATTGAGTCATCCACTCCACTTGGAAGATGTGAGGCTGGTCCTGGGTTAACAGTCACCTTGACAATCATATTGATGAACAAACACGGGGTTGAAAAAAAAAAACTATTTTAAGAGCAAATGTTTTGTATTGACTAAAGGGAAATTATAACCAACATATTCCACTACATTGAACAGAGAAAAGTTACAATAGTAAATGCTGCTGCATGGGGTATACTAATATCTTCCAATTTATGATTAAAACAAACATTCTGTTGAAGCTGATTATTCCATCTTCCCTGTTTGCATTAGGTGATACAATTTTGCCTGAGGAGAGTGGGTTTTGCACATTTCTGACAGTGAACTGGCTTTACAATTGCGTAGGGAAGCTGAAAACAACCTTGCCCCACAGCAGATCGGCATAGCCAAGTACCATCACTAACTATAATTACAGTTTACCATGACCAATTATGAAAAATACTTGACCAGCCTGTGGTAACCCTTTATATTCATTAAGCTCCTATCAGCCGAGGATGCAGCTGCTCTTCCATGATGTCCTTCTGGTTAAGACATATGAACAATGAGTAAGAAAAGCCAAACAGAGGCACCTGTGCAGGCCTGACTGGAGTTTTTATAGCATTGTCTTTATTCATTGATGGGGAGTTGTATCTCTTTAAAAGGAAACAAATTATGAACAGCAACAGATGGATAATTTGATGGCAGCTTTTGCATAAAATACTGGCTGACATTCAAGATGAAGAAGAAAACAAGACACTGCCTTGTAGTACTGATTGAGGAGTGTAAAATTATAAACAGATCTTGTTACCCCTATGTCCAAAAAGAAAAAAATAAATTAAAAAAGAAAAACATAGTAAAATAGTTGATCAGAAAACGTGATATCACAATCCATATTTTTTTTCTCTGAAACTATTTGCATTTGGCTTAAGATCTGCTGACTTTCAGTGTCACTATCACCCCCCCAGTCTACAAACCAGGTAAGGCTGTTTGGAGATGACCAAAGAATGTGGATTTTCCATTTCTACTCTTTGAGAAATCTGTGTGCACTAAGGTGGGCTGAGAGTATGAGAAACACCACCACAAAGCTTTTCCGGATGCAATGTAGCTACACAACGATCTGGCCAAACATGCCACAGTCTTAAAAAAAGAAAATATAATGTGGTCTGCTTTGTCCTCACTAGTGCTTTTGGCCCCAATGAGGGGAATACTCCCTTCATGGCATCTTTAATAAGTACTTTTAGAGCAAGCAGAATCCAGTTTCTTTCTCTGTCTGGTTTCCAGAGAGAAAAGAGTAAATGTCAAACTAGTGCCAGTTATGAAGTTGCTGATGATCATATTCTGCTATAAGTTTCTTTATATGTGCCAGTTTGTTGTGTAGATATTCACAGCGATTCTTCTCTTGGCTATAGTTTCGATTCGTCTGTGAGGGATAGAAAAACAATCAGTATTTGCGCAGAAATTCCTTGAGCAGCTTTACGAAAAGAAAAACAAAGGAATCAGATGCAAAGCTTACCTTTTTTATTTTACGATACTCTTGGAGTATCTGATTGTGGATTGTCTGTAAAAGAAAATACAAAACAATTTATAAAATGGATCAATCAGTGATTTCATTCAAATTTTAATCCTGAAGTCGAACATGAAAACAAAAACTCCGGACGGCACCATAGTGCAGCTGAAGTGCTTAGGCAGAACAGTAGTCACAATGCTCCAGGGGGTGTACCTTGTACTGGTCTGTGCCTTGTTGGAGCTGCTTGAGCTCAGTGTCGAGCACAGTGAACTGCCGAGTGATTCCCTCTATCCGAGAGTGGAGGCCACGGTACTCACTGTACTCAGTATTAAAGTCATTCTTGTAGGTCTGACGCTGCTCGGAAGAGCCAATCACGGTATACTTCCTGTTCAGAGGGGGGGAGGGAAATGCAGAACTAAGAAAGAGGAGTGATTCAATGAAATACCTTTCAATTGCGCACTTTCCATGTCGTCAAGATCTGTTGCTGGAAACAGTCATTTCATTATTCATGTATTGTGGTTTTGTAAGAAGGAAGTGCTTACGATAAATAGTCTGCCATCTCAGTCGATGACGAAGGAACACTGGTGTTGTTGCACATTCCATTGAGATCTGAAAGGAAGCACAAGGTGACTTTGTAAGATAACCCTTCTCCATTGAAGCAGATACATGAAGACTCTATTTATTATCACTTACATCAGTCAGGGCTTCCATTCACAAGAACGCAGACTGCAGTAATCTAGGTATAGTGTTCATATATACATTTGATCAATTCATGTCAATTGGGACAAAATCAGATATTTGAACTGTAAGGATGAGTATGTGTTGTCTTTCCATTGTGCAAAATGTCTCATGAATTACCCGATTTAAAACTCATGAGCTAGAATCATGCTTAGCAGTAGAGCTTCCCAATTTTGCCAATCGGTCACCTGATTTAACTGAGTACCAATGTGATTACTACAAACAATGACTATAGATCTCTATACTATGACAACTCACCTGTGCTCCTGTGTGGAATACTGCTGCTCTTCAGGTTGTCAGGGCTGGAGGTGATGTCACAGGCCTTTCTTGGTTCAGGAATACGCTCCTCCACTCCCTTCCTCTCCCTCTCTTTCTCTCTCTCCTTGGACTTTTCCTTGTCTTTGTGTTTTTTGGACTTCTTCTTGGACTTGCCGTGCAGGGAAGGCGAGAAGCTCTTGCCTCGGGGCCTGTCGAGGCCCATGTGTCTGGGGGACGAGTGGCCCAGGCTTGGTACAGAGAGTGCTGTAGGCCCAGAGAAGACGGGTGGCTGGCTCAGTCTCTCGGCCATGGCTGCCTCCTGGCTCTCACAGTCCCGGCCATTGTGGCTGGAGTCATTGCTGACGTCAGAGAGTGGGTCGAAGGGCCGGGGGATGTCCAGCAGGGGGAGCTGGGAGCTGGATGTCACACTGTCTCCTACTGCCGTGACCACGGCCCCGCTCACCTCCTTCCCATTAGAGGAACTCAGCTTGCCATTTACTGGTCCCGCTGCCTTGTTGGCGAGGTGTGATATCCTGGGCTTTTTGTTGGCCAGTGGATCGATGAAATCTGCAGCCGGCCGTTTCTGGCAGAAACAGAGTTTGAGGCACAAAATGAAACTGGGAATGTGGACTCATTTCACCTCTAAGGATTCTGAGAAAAACTATGAGCTATAGTTTCTATTGATGACACATCAAGATAAAGAATATATACAAAAATTAAGTTAATGTGCTGTGCTGGTGAGAAGTAGAGGAGAAGGTCAGAGTAGTCAGAGTGAAAGGGAACTCAGCTACACTGAGTGTATGATAACCGTGCCCTTTCCACACAATGCATGGTATTGTATTACTAACAGACTTCATTTGAACCGGCCTACACTAACAACTTTAGAAGTGGCTGACCTAATCACAGTGGAGCAGGAAGTCCTTGGTTCTGAAATAATACTAGGCCCAGTTTAAAGGCCTGTGGATCGGCACAGCTCCTTAACCTGTTTAGTTTGGCAGAACTCCTCGAACGTCTCTCGCCAAACCAGACTGGCCACATAGACAACTGCTCCGCTGTGGGTTTCTGTTTACAGCTAGTGTTCCAAAACTCCCTCTTTTCAACACCATTGCACCTTTGTGTGTACGAAGGAGGGGGAGACTGGAGTGTGTATTTGCTCATGTTTAAGGGAGGGAACGGAAGGGAAAGGACATGAGGTGTCTGAGGTGAAAACCCAGAGGGGAAGGAGCTAATAATAACATCTATAGTAACTCCGCAGAGAACAATGAGACAGATATTTCCCTGGATGTATAAATGCTCCTTGCTTGTTCTGCCCACTATGACTAATTTGCTCCCATTGGAAACGACAAGCTGTGGTCTCTCTTGGTTTAGTTATAAAAATCTTTGGTAACTCCTCCTTAGAGGACGCTCTGTGAGGACGGTGGAAAAGAATAAAGGGGTGGAGGAGCATGGCGCGTGTAGCTCAGTTGGTAGAGCGCAATGCCAGGGTTGTGGGTTCGATTTCCACAGGGGACCAGTATGGGGGAAAAGTATGAAAATGTACACCCCTCACTACTGTAAGTTGCTCTGGATAAGAGCGTCTGCTAAATGACTCAAATATAAGAGAAGGAAATGGAGGAAGAAGAGTAGGCTTACCTGCAACGGTGAGCTGCTGGACAGCTCTTTGGGAGGGCTCACTGGGAGTGGGACCTCAACTGGAGGTGGCGGAGCCACTGTGGTGGTGGTCGTGTTCGGAGTCTGACTTTGGGCCTGACTCATTTTCCTAAAACCAAGCAAGTCACAAACTGAGTCACCACACAGTGAGACATAAATAATACATTGCAGAGAGGCCTAAATTTTGACTTTCATTATTTGGGCGAAAACTTTGAGTTCGGGTTAAATCTATTGCTGAAGTAGGTCGAGGCACATTGGGGCCATACCTGCGAATATTAGAAAAGTGTAAACTTTCTCAGGTCTCAAAATCAATCAGCGTAGTTGCACTTGATGAAATACTACATACTGTATATCCACCAACCAATGGCATTTCTTAAAATAGGTCAAATTGGCCACCAGCAGGATATTTTAAACCTCCAGATTGAAGTGTTGAATGCCAATATAGCATGATGCATTCTTGACTAGGCTACTAACATTAGACAAAATGCCAAAGGCAAGTCTTCGCATATAGGCCTATGACAAAAATCTAGTTTTTGCTTATCTGTTACACACACACACACTTCTGTGGGAAAAAGATCAAGGTCTATACAACATTTAATGCACATGGGAAAAAAACAAAAACAAACAAACAAAAAAAAGAGTCAAAGAGCCATGGCCTTTTCAATTGGCAGTCATGTACCATCATCGCATCCTGGTGGTACACACTGCCAAAGAGTTTGACTAAATTGACAGTGTACATTAAAAGGACAAATCCGACAACACTGAAAAATAGAAAAAAAGTGGTTAAAAAAACAATATGTTTGGTAAACAAATGTTTTCATTTTGGCATTATAATAAGGTTGGTAGCAACATGGAAAATCTTTGTAGAAACCTGTACCAGCTCAAGTCGACAAAAAAAAGCTAACTAGGTAGCCAGTCAGAAAATGTAGCTACACACAATAATCTCAAAGACAATATCAGCATGCAAAGTAGCTAGTTCACTGTAAAATCACCTAAACAAACTGCACTATCAATTTAGAAGTCTAGCTCATTTTTTTCCACAGCAAGAGAGTTGCCATATTAATACAATAAACTCTTTTTCAAGCCAATTAAGAATATCGTAGAAACTTGTAACGGCGTTAGAAATGCAGTAATTATTATATTGTGAAAAAAATACAGTGAGCTATGACATGAAGTAATTTGAATATGTTGCAGGAGAATAATTTGCCCTTACTTAACTCGCCAGATTATTTCCCATCAATGGATGTCGATTTAACTCGATTGAATGCTATGATTAAGCAGTGAGACACAAGTGGGTATGGGAGCCAAGTGGTTAGTGTTGGGCAAGTAACCAAAAGGTTGCTGGATCGAATCCCCGAGCCGACGAAGTAAAAATCTGTCGTTCTGCCCCCAAACAAGGCAGGTAACCCACTGTTCCCCAGTAGGCCGTCATTGTAAATAAGAATTTGTTCTTAACTGACTTGCCTAGTTAAATAAAAGGTTAAATAAAAATATGGCCAATATACCACGGCTATGGGCTGTTAAGCATGAAGCATCACGGAGTGCATGGATACAGTTGTTATCCGTGGTATATTGGCCATCTACCACAAATCCCCAGGGTGCCTTATTGCCATTATAAACTGTTTGCCAATGTAAGTGGAACAGTAAAAAGTATATTTTTGTCATACCTGTGGTATATGGTCTGATATCAAATCAAAGTTTGTCATGTATGCCAAATACAACAGGTGTAGATCTTACAGTGAAATGCTTACTTACAGGCTTTAACCAACAGTGCAAAAAATGTATTACGTGAACAATAAGTAGCTAAAGAAATAGAACAGTAAAAAGACAGACTCTATACAGTAGCGAGGCTATATACAGTAGCGAGGCTACATACAGACACCGGTTAGTCAGGCTGATTGAGGTAGTATGTACATGAAGGTATGGTTAAAGTGATTATACATATATGATGAACAGAGAGTAGCAGTAGCGTAAAAAGAGGGGTTGGCAGGTGGTGGGATACAATGGAGACAGCCCGGTTAGCCAATGTGCGGGAGCACTGGTTGGTCGGCCCAATTGAGGTAGTATGTACATGAATGTATAGTTAAAGAGACTACGCATATATGAACAGCTCTCAGCCCAATCAGCATTCAGGGCTCAAACCAGATTTATAACTGTAAATAAATCCCCTTTGCGGATATGCATAACCATAGATATCTGACAGGAGAGTTTGAGTGATGAAAGTTGGACAAAGGATCTTAATCTCGGAGCAAGAAATACTTGGACGAACATAATAAATTCATGCTAGGTTATTTTCTGCCAAATGTGCTGTTATTTGCCAGATAAGGTAAGACTACAAACCATTATAAAATAGCCCATTTGTGAGATTGACTTGTCATTTCAATAGGCATAGGCTACAGACTGATTGCAATTCAACTTTGCCATTGTTTGCTTAGACAAAGGCAGGTAACCTATAGGCCTACATCTCATTTCAGATTGTCTAAGCAACTGTAGACTATATGTAGTCAAGATGTAAACTCAATGATTTAGCAGCTTGCTTAGTTCAAATTAAGATTTATTCAACATAAATAGCGAGGCGATTTTGAGGTAAGAAGTGCTTGTGTTTCCCAAACCATGCTGGAATAGGCTACTGAGGATGGGGTCATAACTTTAAATCACGGAATTAAATATTAATGTATATGAAGTGAATATGCTTGTCAACAAAAGTATTTTGTTTTGTTTTAACTTGTAGCCTAATCTGACTGCTGTTACAGTCAAAAGATCGGCAATTGCGAGAGCTTTGAAGGCTTCCAATTTAATTAACTAAACATGACCCTTAATAATGGCATAATAACATTGAAGTTAGGCTTTTTATTAAATTGGTTTGCCAGCTACAGGTAGGCTACACAAGTGGCACAAATTGATTTGCAATGACTTCAGTGATATCGTAATTTCAACATATGTATTGTATCAAATGGTTACTCACAATGGCATATAAATTAATAGGCTACTTGATGGCCAGAGGAAAATGTATCAGTCTCCACATTTAATGTAAGTTTCATTGAGGACTTTTGTCCATGAAAAGAACCACGCGAAGGAGGTCCATAACTTCCACTTCAAATTCTCTCTTGGCCAGCCCCCGAGACCCAAGAATTGAACATGTGTAAAACCCTTCGCTTTATATGGTTTTCCATGAGAAAAGTTGACATTGGAATGAACAGAATTTTGCAAATATATCCAATGCGCTCTAGAGCGCCTATAGTCGTTTTTCCTGTGCTTTGTTGCCTGATTTCTTGATGTGCATCAGTTCTTGTGCGTTAATGTTTTATGGAAGAAAGGTTGGAAATAGGTGTCTCCATAATGACAACGTGAACGCGATTGGTCGACAATCTGCTGGGTGGGGCGTTCTACGTTCCTTCATTCATTGGATCCATAACTCCTTTCTATAATATCTCTAGGATTTGGCACCATGCGATGCACCCCCCTGGACTAAAGGGGCAGACAAATAGGAAACATTTGCAAGACCCTCTGTTAAATTACACATTTCCTGAGGTCAGAATATCAACAAAAAAAGATTTTAAAAATATGATCAATGGCTCATTCAAGAGTTGTGACATCAGATAGTATTGAAATCTGACATGTATGATAGACGTTTTCGCCATCTTAAAGTCGTATTCTTATTAACTTCCAATGTAGCGAAAGAGACTTCATCACAGTGCTACATCATGCAGGATGGATTTCTGCCTGCTTGAATGCCAATAACTCACAGATACACATGAAAACATTAAATGACCCAGGTAATCAACAGATCAGAGATGCACAAAAACAATATAACATTCAACAAACATTTTTGTTAAGGAAAACACTGTTCACTGTTGTCCTCGATTCAAAATAGCTCATGTGATTATAATTAGGCATATAAAATATTGTACATGTAAAGTGTAGCCTACATATCTATGTAATATTAGCAGCGATTATTATTTAGGTAGCAGTGCCAGTAGCCTGTGTGTCAACAAGATTATATTTAAATGTATTTGTAACAATTATTTACAAGATTTTGGCTCCACTTCTCAACACAGCAACACAATAAATATAATTCCACATTTCAAAAAGGGGGGGAAAAAATGAATGTGAGATTCAAACCCTTTCCATAATCTGTGACAATTATGCAGAGCTAGGCACTACATAGAACTATTTGACCAGTCAGTCAAACATGAGATCTAGTTGTTTTTTTTAATCAGAACGTGCCGTTCGCTTTCAGGAACAAGTGTTGGATAATGTCCAACTACATCAACGTGTTTAATTGGATGATATGGAATTTGAATCCTATATAAAATCACCACCAGCTGTGCAGGTTAACACAGAGCTAAATCAGCCAGGTTACCGGCGGGGAACAGATAACATAGTGTGTGCTCACGAGCAACTACATTGACGGTTTTAAATTACTAATGCGCATTGAGATGGAGAAAAAGTTTAAACAAACCTTTTCTAATGTTCTGTTAAGGGATTTTTTAAAAATCAATAATGACTAATTATGTATACATTTCAATCAGGACTGACTAATCAGAATACTATTATGTTACTGTATAGATGTATGAATATTATTTTAATCCTAGTACTGAATATAATGTGTGTAATTATAATCAAGAATTAGAACAATGACTGTCCGTTCCTTGGTAGAAACGAATGAACTTATCGTCAGACTGGCTAGAATGCTTATCTACACAGGAAGACCTTGGCTCGGTCATAAATGATCTAAATTGGTGGGAACGATGTAGGAAGACTTGAGAACTAAACTGCCATTGTACCGGAGTGGAGGAGAGACGGGACAGTTCAAAACCTAATGAAGTGATTTTCAGTTTATAACCTGTTGTAAATTGTATCATGTTCAGTACTCTCGAGAATAAACGCTAGTGCTTGATTTTGAGACTGGTCTCCACCCATTTTATGCAAATACGTTTCTTACAAATCCTTAGAAATGGGCGGAGTGTATTAATTTAATTGGGTATTAAACATATAGGAATTTAATTCCTCTAACATGTTCACAAGTAGAGCCCCATTGAGTTGGCAAGTCTGCAATGAAACTAGTACTAGGTGGTTGTGTTAATTCATAGCACCAACTCCATATTTAACTCTATTCCCTGTTCCAATGGACCTGTGACATATTGACACATATTGACAGCATTATGGTGGCCTTGCTCTACATTGTTATTTTCCTCAACTCAATGCCATTCAGTCTCAGACAGATACAAATAAAACTGACCTGGTTTAACACAAGTCAGACATCGTAAACAGATCATTGACACAGCCTTGGGTGAGATGAAGTTACAGTTGCATAAAAAAAATTGAAAGGGTGTGTAATGTGTACATAAACAGAAGGTTATTTGTGTATGTTGGTAGTGTGGACAGTAGGGGGCAGTGGGATACACTGGGGAAATCTCCAAACCCCACCCCGACAGAGAGCGAGTGGTAGGGAGGAGAAAAAGAGAGAAAAAGAGAGAAAAAGAGAGAGAAAAAGTGAGAGAAAAAGAGAGAGAAAAAGTGAGAGAAAAAGAGAGAAAAAGTGAGAGAAAAAGTGAGAGTGCGCTAGAGGGGTGGGGAGAGCAGACTAGGGGAAAGGCTAGCACACTGAAGACGAGCAAGCCCAGGCCTGGACCTTGGACTAGTGCCACCTCACACATGGATCAGCATGTGCTGGAACAGTGTTGCATCACAGGCCTTCTGATCATTTTGCTCACTACTCTTGCATGACTACAGCTGGTGTTCAAACTTTAGGGGAGGGAGGGTGGTCAGCTCATAAGCTAGCCAAGCTTAAAGTCCAGTCCAAAAAGACATATGGTTGAAATATATTGCTTTGGGATGACTTCCACAGAAACATTTAATAATTGAGTGTGTGAAATATTCCCTGCCATATTGAGTCCAACAAACTTTGGGTCAACTCCGTAAACCCAGCTAAGACCTCTGCAATGCCTGCTCTAAATTTAGCTGGGATGTGCATTTCCTTACTGCCCCAGATCTTAAAAAACAACTTTTTCCACTGGGTCCCACCAAGAAAAAAAGCCAGCTAGTTCTGTCAACAAAACAGGGCAGAGGGAATACTCAGAGCAGGGATCCACACAGAGAGAGCAGTGCCTGGTTTCAGACTAGAATCTACTATTCCCTGAGCATACCTGGAGCTCCTGGGATTCTATGGAAGTTTGTTTAAACCAACACACAAAGCAGAGGTGATAAACTCCAGAAACCAATGTGGGGATGATCCCATTATTGCTGGTTTATGCTGCTGGCAGTTATTGACATGTGGAGCTACACACAAAATCATTGGTTTAATGTGGCATGCGGTATAATAATATAGCACCAACTAGCACATACCGAACAAGGATCCGCTTCAGAAGTTGCTGGTCTCCCTCAGTGTAGCCTGGCCAGTCCTTCTGAATGTCCTTAAACAAAGAGTCCTTCAATGTGAAGGTGTTGTCTCTCCCATTTAGGTTAGCCACCTAGAGACAAGCGACAGCAATCAGTGTATTACAATAATGCCATGATGCAGTATTCTGGAAGAACGCATTTCCTAAGCCTGTTCTCAAGAAATGCACCATTATTAAATACCCTGCACCACTGGCAGTGACTGACTTGTTTCCAGTGGGCTTCAGGGCCAACTAGGACTTACCTGTAACTACAGGCTAAGCCCTGGCTCTAAGTGTCTTGAAGGCTTGGGTCCTGTGACTAATTTATCAGTTGTGGGACAGAGCTCAGAAGGGCCCTCAGTTTGCCAAGGTCCAGCATACCCAACCTGTTGTGAAAGGCACTCTACCTTATGAGCATGGGTGTTATAAGATGGGTGGCACCGGCCTGAAATATGATTGACCCCATGTGAATTGGGGGGGGGGGGGCACTAAGGGTGGCCAGAGCACTGTCAATCTGGCTCAGATTAGAGAGAAAATACAGTGCGTTTGTTCTGGCAGTTTAGTGGGCTGGCTTTGGGACCAATGTTCCCTCCATTTCCAGCACCAAGCAAATTTCAGGTCTGCTGAGCACAAACTTGGATGTCTTGAAAAGTCAGTGCAACTTCCAGCATGGGTTCGCTGTGAGCACAGAGGCTGTACCTGCTTTAAATTAAAACTAACTAGGGTTGTCCCGACTAAAAATAATCTTGGTCAACCAAGAGTCGTCTGTTCTTTCGACCAATCGAATATATAGATATATAGGAAATTGACATCCTATGTTTTTAAATCAAATTAACTATATGCACTGAGCTTGTATGATGTTTTAAGCGAACTGTTCAATTAAATAATTAAGACACAAAAATGACTAGATTTAGTCTGCCCGCACTGACAAGCAACAGTTGTCTCTCTTCCCTGCTGCTTGCGACCACCACAGAACATCAACAGTGTGTATCGTGCTGCTGAAGCTGCATCATAATTACAGCTATTTCTGACTGAGAAGTTGTTACAGAAATCCCTAATTTGTTTAGGAAAAACAATCCCTATTCCCTCAACCCTTGCTCTCTTTACGTGATGTATGCAGATGACCAACAGGGCCTGACCTATAGCATATCACATTCACATAAATAAATATATTATAACAAACTCTGAACACATAACAGCAAAATGAATGCATAGGACTTGACAAATAAACCTGAAATGGGGGAAAGTTTACTAGTTGCTCAGGAGGTAAAGGGGAAGTCAGATGTGTGGAAAACAATTGACTTGTGGAAAATACTGATCAAGAAAAAGGAGCAAGTGCTACATCCCTATTAGGTGTGTCAAACAGGTGCTGTTATATTACAATACAACATTTGAGCGATTGGAACAATGTAAAAAAAAAAAAAAAAATGAAGCGTACCAGAGAGGCTGTTTATTACAGCAAATACTAAAAACAGTCATTCATTTGTAATTGTAATTTCTGAAATGGAACAGTTTAGGCCTATTTAATATTCAATGGTCACTTTGCTTTTTTTTATAAAAAAAAAACAAATGCTTTGATTGCATTTCAAATCATGAATGACTGTATGCGGTGTTATGACGAACTAAAAATGAATGATTGATACAGTAGCCTATAAAAGTATTGAAATATAGACCTAAGTAAGTTACGGTATTAAGAATTAACAGGATGCGCTCTTAGGCCTACAGCTTGATGGTGGTTATACAAGGCTGGGGGCTCCCAAGCGGCGCAGTGGTCTAAGGCACTGCATTATCAGCCTGGTTCGAATCCAGGCTGCATCACAGCCGGCCGTGATTGGGAGTCCCATAGGGCGGCGCACAATTGGCCAAGCGCCGTCCGGGTTTGGCCGAGGTAGGCAGTCATTGTAAATAAGAATTTGTTCTAAACCGACTTGCCTAGTTTTAAAATATATATTTAAGGCTGCTATACTAAGCCTATTAAATGATAATGAAATTAATTAGCATTAGCAATAACAATAAGGAGATCAAGGTTATAATTATTATGAACAGTGTAAACACAAATTTAATTATAAATATTATCTAATGGAAAAAAGTGTGAAGCCTTTATTACAGCATAGCAAAGATTAAAAACAGACTCATTTGTGGTTGCCTGAGGCTTGGTGCTCACAGAGCCAGTAGGCTATTAAACACACAAACAAGCAGGATCGGTCTTATTTTAGTAGATAAGGATGATTTATAAAGCCAGGCACATTTAACAGTTAGGCTATTTATTAAAGACCTAATTAAGTTGGGGTTTCCTCTCTCCTCACTTTTCTTAGACAATTAAGACAAGGGCTGTTGTCTCATCTCTATAACTCCGCTGCCGCCTCCGGTGCATTGTTCTCAATACCAATATGCTGGATACCTTTGAATTATGCACATAGCAACATGGTCTACGAAAAGGCGCCAATTCAACAGCGCACCAACGTGTTTCAGAATCGCTATCCAACACGGGAGAAAACATGTTATTTGTTGCGCCATTGTTCTTACATATAACCATATAAAACTCAGTAAAACAGAAACGTCCCTTTTTCAAGACCCTGTCTATCAAAACATTCGTAAAAATCCAAATAACTTCACAGATCTTCATTGTAAAGGGTTTAAACACCGTTTCCCATACTTGTTCAATGACCCATAAACAATTAATTAACATGCACCTATGGAACGGTCGTTAAGACACTAACAGCTTACAGACAGACAGTAGGCAATTAAGGTCACAGTTATGAAAACTTAGGACACTTAAGAGGCCTTTCTACTGACTCTGAAGAACACCAAACAAAAGATGCCCAGAGTCCCTGCTCATCTGTGTGAATGTGCCTTAGGCATGCTGCAAGGAGGCATGAGGACTGCAGATGTGGCCAGGGCAATAAATTGCAATGTCCGTACCGCGAGACGCCTAAGACAGCGCTACAGGGAGACAGGATGGACAGCTGATCGTCCTCACAGTGGCAGACTACGTGTAACAACACCTGCACAGGATCGGTACATATGAACATTAAACCTGTGGGACAGGTACAGGATGGCAACAACTGCCCGAGTTACACCAGGAACGTACAATCTCTCCATCAGTGCTCAGACTGTCCGCAATAGGCTGAGAAAGGCTAGACTGAGGGCTTGTAGGCCTGTTGTAAGGCAGGTCCTCACCAGACATCATCGGCAACAACGTTGCCTAACCCACTGTCGCTGGACCAGACAGGACTGGCATTAAGTGCTCTTCACTGATGAGTCACGGTTTTGTCTCACCAGGGGTGATGGTCGGATTGCCGTTTAAGACATCCTCCTCCCTCATGTCGTACCCTCCTGCAGGCTTATCCTGACATGACCCTCCAGCATAACAATGCCACCAACAATACTGCTCGTTCTGTGTGTGATTTCCTGCAAGACAGGAATGTCAGTGTTCTGCAATGGCCAGAGAAGAGCCCAGATCTCAATCCCACGTCTGGGACCTGTTGGATCGGAGGGTGAGGTCTAGGGTCATTCCCCCCAGAAATGTCCAGGACATTGCAGGTGCCTTGGTGGAAGAGTGGGGTAACACCTCATAGCAAGAACTGGCAAATCTGGTGCAGTCCATGAGGAGGAGATGCACTGCAGTACTTAATGCAGCTGGTGGCCACACCAGATACTGACCGATACTTTTAATTTTGATGCCTCCCCCATTTGTTCACAGACACATTATTCCATTTGTTAGTCACGTCTGTGGACTTTGTCAGTTTATGTCTCAGTTGTTGAATCTTGTTATGTTCATACAAATAGCAGGTGACAGTGAGAGGTTGCTTTTTTGCTGAGTTTACTATTTCAGTAGCACATGTCTTAGAGTGATGGACTGTGCCATCCCCACAGCCTCCACAATGGATCAGTCCACTCAGACAGGTGCCAATCAGACAGGTCTCTTGTACACAATGACCACCATTTCTTTTGCAACTTGCTCGACTCAAGAAATCTCGGTTGACCAACAGCCTATCGACCAAACCGGGTCAGTCCTAATTTTAACAGTGGCCAAGTAGACGACTGTGTCTTTGATAATGTAGGCCTACCAGAGTGGCCTACCATAAAAAAGAATGCAGAAAATCCATCCCACAACATTTGAACATGGAAGTTGCTGTTCTATCCTTCAGCCTACATTTCCAGCCATGTTTTATTGTGTTTGATGCAAGAAACCACAATCAAATAAAATGCATTAATCACATACCATCATCACTATAGAGTATATGACAAATGTATGCTACTCTGCGTATTGGCTACTTAGTTTATTCAAGCCTGTCTAGAAATACAATACCCTTTTAATAAGACATAAAAAAGCTTGACTTGCTTTTCAAAGAAGTCTAGGAATGTACACGTTTTGTGCTCTTGTAGGAAGCAACCACTCCCCCATTGTGACCGGAAATGAGCTAACTGGAATAATAACTCATCAACTAGCAAAAAATACAAACATATGGCTACATGGAGCCTTAGTTTTAATCTCAAAACAAGTGCATCTATTCCTGACCGCTTGTGCCTGTCAATGCAATAGAATCCAACTCCGACACGCTCTGCAAAATCTCCTGCATTGTTAGTTTTGCATTAAGGTTGGGTGATATTTGGGTAGAACACTACGATATGTTACTCCAGAGATCGCAATATCATAGTTTTACTACGTTAACAGGGACAAGTGTTTGAAGTTCAATCTCATGCTTCTCTGCTCGGGCTGAAATTTCTTCTGTGCGGCAGAATCAAGGGCTCTGCACGCAGGAACATTGTTTAGGAACATGCGGATGCCTTGGAGCAGGTGCCAAGGCTGTTGGATAGACTGGCTGGCTTTAGGACCATGGAGAGTGCAGCTGCATTGACTGAAACCTGAATAGTGCGAGGTTGAAGATGGATAGCTAACTGCTGTTTGACTTGACAGGAAACTAAACGATTGTTTTTAATCCCAGCGCTCAGCTAGTGTGATGCAGCTAATTGCTGTGTGGCATGCATTTGTCCTAAAATGTTAAGCATCCCTTATCGACTGAGTTGAATGAAGCTACAGCAGCCAAGTTGATAATGTCTGGAATAATTTTTGCTGTTCTCGAAATCACATTTTAAAGCTGAAATCCTTAGTTGCTACATCAGTTTTTTAAAAGTATAAATAAATTACAGATACACCTCTTGATTCTTGATGAATAGGAGCTTAGTTCAACTGTTGTATCCCATCAGAACCCAAAATAAAAGATTGTTTATAAACATTGTCGTAAAATAATGTAAATGTAAACAAACACTGTATAGCCTCAAAACATGGTTAAAACTATCATTTTGATTTCATGAAAGGTAATTCCTTGCATCCATAGCGCTATCTACGAATTTGAATGGTTACATTTCTTCAGGCCCATCAATCAGATTTTTAGCAAACCTAAGCCCATTTTTTATTGTTTCAATTGCGGTGACTAGCTTTAAAACTGTATAGAAATGCAGCTTTCACAACATTTCTTGGGGGGAAGAAACCACTGAACTAACTTGAATATTTTCCCCATGTTAATTTTCAAATGAATTTATTTTAATAAATTAGGGCAGATACAAATTAACACAATGCATCACAATGCATCAATTTTCAAAGCTATTTGTGATACCCCAAGAACCCATGACTAGTTTTTGGTCCCCCACATTAAAAAAATGTCTAGAAAACCCCTGCCTATGAGTGTGACTGACTTTACTAACCTGTTGCAGGAGGCTGTCAAGAGAGTCTTTGTCGAAGGGCAAGAGGCCGTCCTTCTGCAGGCGCAGGATGAGCTCCGGCTTCCTATAGGGCTTGAGGGCCAGCAGGTGGATGAGGCGCTCCCTCAGGGGCCTCTGCTGCGCCGTGCTCTTCTTCCCCGTGCTGCTGGAGATTATGACAGGCCGCGACGTCCGCCGCGACGGAGCGATGTCAGACAGGCCAGGCGCTGGTTTCCGGATCTGCACTTTCTTACCTGAGACAAGAAAAGCAACATTGTTGTGTGTAAGAAAGGTTGAGCCTTTGTGACATCTAACCATGAGAGGTTGGGTTTGTTATGAGAAGTTCTAGGGTCATCTGAAGTTCTCTTCAACAGAGAAAAGAAAACACTCCTATCAGGGTGAACTTTATGAGAGAACCTACGTTGTCTAGAAAGTTACCACAGTACAATTAGTTGAACAAGCTGCTTCCTGGCAAAACAGCCACATTAATCAGACATCTGTGAACCTGTGATGGTGTTTGTGGTGACTGGGCAGTTAGTTGGTTCGTTTGAGTCAGAGACGTAACTGTGTGAAGCTCTGAGCACCTAACCATCCGGCCAGCCCATTGGCCAACACACAGGGATCCATGAGCATGCAATTATCCCTACGCTGTGAGCTCAGCCATTTTCACCAGAATTAAGGTCATACGGAGATATAGTGTGACTAAGGCACAGCTTGGGACTCAAAATAAATTAAACCACACTGTTTCTGACTTCCTCTCCAACAAGTCAATTACAGCGTATCCTAGAAGCTTAAAAAAAAAATGCATAACAGATTATGGTGTTTCGGTTCTAGGTACACTTCTACTTCATTTCTGTTCAGGGCTACTATGGTCTTTACTGAAGTGCAGCAGAAACAGTTTCAGTATGCAGCTCTCCTGAGACTAGTAAAAAGCCCACAGTCTGATGTTCACTTGAAGCAGCCATGCATGTCTCTGTGTGTGCGCGCGTGTGTTTTCAGTGTGGAAATACAATCTCTAGACAGGAGGCAGCTAGGATAGGAGGCTAAAACTGCCACTGGACAGGGCATCACTAGGAGGACGAAGAGCTGCTTGACTGATGCGGAAATAACACCATATTGAATTATAGCCTAGCTGATGAGCCTGCCACTGCTCTGGCTCACTGTCGCGGGACCCAAACACGCCCTAATATGAGACGGCTCACCATCAGCATTCACCCTGGATTTGAACCGACATGAGGGAAAGTGTCACAAAACAAAAACAGGAATGCAAAACCTCTAATACAGTATGCATACAGTATGCATGCAGTATACATATCCTAGACAGGGCTACAGGCCTTTTAAATTAGTAGCCTGTGTTCTGTTCAACTGAGGGCCTTACCACAGCTGAGTGTAAAGCGTAATGTCTTAGGGCCTTACCCACGTATCTCCCCCCAGGCTTGATGACGATCGCACCCCTGCTGCGGGTCTCCTCCTCTGCCTGAGCCATGCTTTGCCTGGCCTTCTGATAGGAGTCATCTGTGGCACACACAGTGATCTTGTCCTGGATCCCACCCAGGCAGTCCAGCTGAATGCTCCCTTCACTGGGACAACGGAGGAGAGGGTTACACAGAAACAAAGACCAACAGGTCAACTCACTCCCACACTTGGGGAGATTATCTTAGCTTCCCTACAAAAACTGAGTCGACATCCAAATGGCATTATCTTCCAGTTTGAGGAACATGTAACGAAAACAGAAACTAAATCAGTGCTTTTATTGCAAAAAAAATGAATACTTTAAAAAAAATGAAACAATTTAGCCTTTCTTTATGCTGCCCAACGCACCTTGCTGTGCTAATATTCATGACATACCACTGCCTTGAGTGCACCATCGTGTGATTGTCTATTCAACTGTGGATTCCCACATTATCAAACCAATGTTGCACCAAATCCTATTCTTTCCTGGTTTTCCCTGCCTTTGATTCCTCCTCACGTTGATGACGGTTTGGCAGGGGATATAACGGAATTGGCAGCCCTCAGTGGCTCTGCCCCGGGTTTATAGCGGAATTAGTGGCTCATGAGGATCCAGGTCGATGGGTGAACTCCAGCCGACCCAGTCTCTCATTAGAAATAGTTGAGGACGGGTGTTAAAAAACTAGACAGTCAGAGCCAGGACTCAGTTCCTCTCCTTCCACCTCAATACGCAGACATCTGGCCCAATTCAATTAATTTGCTCAACATTTGTCTTTGATCAGACTGGGAGGCAAATAGGACAGAAAGCACACATGAGAGCAGATGGCACTCACTGCACCAAAGCCTGTGATCAGGAAGTTGTCCTCCAAACATTTATCAGAACTCTCCTAATCCAGTTCATCTCTTAACCATCTCTTAACTCAATTTAGCCTGTCCAAATATACTTTTTCAAACCTACTGACAGAGTGGAGTCATGGTAGCTTCATTCCAAAACAGAATTCATTTGAAATAAACAGTGTCAACTGTGTTTGCATGCATCAATGCTTATTATGCATGTATATGAGTGATGAATGTCTCATATGTTGAAGAGGATGAGGCCAGTGCCTCTGTGCTCACTCACCTGGTGATGTACTGCTGAATGCAGTCGAAACTTCCCTGTGGGTTGTCTCTACCAACATTGGACAAGTAGAAAGTAAACGTCCGCAGCTCATTTGGATTTTCCGACCGTGGTATTGAGATTTTCTGTGGACGGAGGAGAAAATTATAAATCAATGGCCGACATTCTACACAAGAGTGCATTTAAAATATCAATATAGGAAAGGTCATCCAAAATCTGCTCCATCCAATATATCCAGCAGCTGATGTCACAGATTTAGAGAACAAATCTAACAGTCTTGTTTGCTGAACGTCTCACTCAACCCAACTGTGTCAGTAGGGCGTTTGGGCCACCGAAATCCCGAAAAGCTTAAATGCGCCTTGGGATAGATTCTACAAGTGTTTGGAACTATTTTGGAAGGATGCAACACCATTCTGCCACAATAAATTCCATCATTTGGTGTTTTGTTTATGGTGGAAAACGCTGTTTCAGGCACCGCTCCAGAATTGTTCAATTGGGTTGCGATCTGATGGCCGACACACACAACCTTTGAGAGCCCTCTTTCAAAGTCACGGAGATCTCTTCTTCTAGCCATGGTAGCCCAAATAATGGGCTACTGAGAATTTTTATACATGAAGCATGATGGGATGTTAATTAACTCAGGAACCACATCTGTGTGGAAGCGCCTGCTTTCAATATACTCAGTATCCCTCAATTACTCAAGTGTTTCCTTTATTTTGGCAGTTACCTGTATGTGTACTGTAAAAACAAATGTACAGCATAGGTAGGTGTCTATCATGCATGCATGGTGGCGATGTGGGAGGATGATGAGTAACAGGGTGAGGCTTGAGGCTAAAAGATGGGAATTCATAGCTGAGCTAGGCTAGTCTACAAGTCCCCACTGATCTGTGACATTCTGCTTGTTTAACTGGTAATGGAAGTAAATGTAACAAGGAGTAAATCGTTACACATAGGTATTTCTTAAGTAGTCAAGCCTGCTTAGCCATAATTGCTCTACTGCTCCCACGTTACAGGTGTAGCTTCTAGGCAAACTTGGGAATGAGTGAAATTACCACCTAGACTACTGCCCAGCGCAGAGGCCTCTTAATTACAGGGTTCGTAGCTGGCCCACACATCTGAGGGAAAATAATTAGCCAAACACTGGGCTGCTTTTAAGAGACCCATGTGATGCAGATATTGGGTTTTCTTGTAAAACGGATCCCGATTCCACTATCACTATAGACAGGTGATGGTTGAGCTGTCAAAGTTCCGTTTTCAGTGAAACACACTAATATTCTTCAAACAGTGAGTAGGTTAAACTGGTAGTGAGAGTTTGGAGAAATGAAGACCGATTTTAAAGCCATATGCCTCTCTCTCCTACAATGGAAAACAAATTCTGGAATTTGGGCCTGGACTCCCATGATGATTTTAGTTTTTTAAACCTACGCCTGCTGGGGTAGAGGGTAGATGGGTATGTGAGCAAGTCTGACTTGTCTAACAGGAGTGGAGCTCCAGGCCTGAAAGAAGAACAGAGTGTTGGCTGGGGTAGAGCGAGGCATGGAAGGGGAGAGGGTGGTGTTGTTGGGAGTTCTGGCAGGCTTGCTGAGCAGGATGACCCCTGGCTTGGTCTGTTGGCTCCATGCAGTGTTGGAGAGCTGTGACCCACTGCTCCTTTAACACAATGGGGCTGATATACTCAAAGACCTCTATCTCTGTCTCTCTCCCTCTCTCGCTAGCAGCCCAACTCGGTTTACCCAAGCTCCTAACACGTGTGGAGCCTGCAGGTGGCCAACTATAAATAAACACTGGGCTCTCGGTTATGTGAGACGCTCAGCCTCAGCTCCAGTACAAACCTGCCTTTTATGCTCCACATGAAGAGATCTATCCTTTCACAGTGTGGAGTTATCAACCCATTGCCTTGTGTGTTTATAAGAAACTCTGAAAGGGATTGAACCCATTATTGTTATGTCCAATTGAGGTAGCCTGGATATTGCAATAAACTTACTTCGCAAGAAGAAAACAAAAAGGAAAATGATCATGCTTCCTCATTCAAATGTTCAGCTGAATATGATCGATTCACCATTTCTGATCATGCTTCCTCATTCAAACGTTCTACTGAATATGATCGATTCACCATTTCTGATTGTGCTTCCTCATTCAAACGTTCCAATGAATATGATCGATTCACCACTTCCTGATCATGCTTCCTCATTCAAACGTTCTACTGAATATGATCGATTCACCACTTCCTGATCATGCTTCCTCATTCAAACGTTCTACTGAATATGATCGATTCACCACTTCCTGATCATGCTTCCTCATTCAAACGTTCTGCTGAATATGATCGATTCACCACTTCCTGATTCAAACGTTCTGCTGAATATCATCAATTCACCACTTCCTGATTCAAACGTTCTGCTGAATATCATCAATTCACCACTTCCTGATAACTGAGGTGACTGCAGATGTGCACACCAGACACCCCTCTCATCAGTAAGACTATGTCAATCACACACACACACAATTTACAAGGGTAGTGAGTGTGAGTGTATATGTACAACCTGCGATGATTAAGAGGCAGTGGAACTCACTGGAAGGCAAAGGAGGGGTGAGTCAGTCTGACACAGTACAGGATTACAGAGTCGGGTCCCAGCTGTGAATGTGGGCTGATTGAGGCTCCACGCAACAGATGCCCTGAACCCACTGCAGGCAGGCCGGGGCCAACCAACAGTAATTCTGCAGCAATGGGCTACTGCTTGAGACTACTGGCAGTTATCTATGGACACTGGAACTTCACACAGACGTTACAGTCAGGTGGTGAATTACTACCCTCTCAAAAATACTTTATCAACATGAAAACCAGCGAGCCTCAAACCCACACTACATCTAGCCATAACCAACCGGACAGGTCGGAAGCTGCCTTCTCTCAAAGGAAATGCCAAGCCAAAAGGATGCATTTTATTACCAAAACATGTACTCAAATGAGAAACGGGGAGCATGGAAAGAGGGGTAGTCCATCCTCAACAAAAAGCTGAATGAACAGCACACTCCAGCGCACCCTCTCCACCGCAGACACGGTCACCCACCCTACCCCCTCTTCCATCTGAAAAGCAAATGGATTTTAACAGCTATTTCCAACCCCCTTTTCTCTCTGCCTCCAGCTCCCCTCATCTTTTGCACAGTCCTGCAAACAAAGCCTCTTTTCAGGCCAGGGGCACTGGAGAGGACTGGCCCTTCACAGCAGCTCCTCCTTAGCGCTGTAATTAATGAAACAGCTGAGGGAGAGGCCGTGCAAAGCAGGGGTCATTCATTGCTGACACAAGCCTGTCCAAATACAGCCAGACATACAGCCTGAGGAACTCTGACACACACACTGTCGTCCACCCACACAGGATGTTTACCATCCCTGGCCTGTTTACCTTTCCTGACTATTCTATGAGGTGGTTCTATTATGCCACCTTGACCCTGGAAGTGACTGAATGAAAGCTCTGCCAATATGAATGAATGTAAATGCTATGGTCACACTGAGCAGCCAACACATCATTTAGCAGCAAACCCCCTCACTCCCCCGCTCTCATTAGCATTCCGGTGAACTAATAGAACAGGTTCCTATCCGGCCCAGCCATGATTCAGCCATTAAACACATGCATAATTCAGCACTTCAAACACCCAAGAAAAAACACCATATTTTCTAACCATCTGATCTCTCAAGTTGATGGGAGCAATTACAGATACTCACACTAGAAGCATGAATTGGGGGGGGGGGGTACAGGCATCTGATGAAGATTTAACTACCATATGAAAAACACAGACACTTTAAACACTCTCCAGCTTTATCAAATATTAGACTGAGGGTTTCAAATTTTAATGTCATGTGTACAAGTACAGTGAAACGCCTTTATTGCAAGCGCTAAACCCAACAATGCAGAAATCAATATTAATGTAGTACTAAAAATAACATAAGGTAGAACAAAAACACAAAAATAAGAAAACAGGGAGTAAGCTATATATAGGGTCAGTTCCAATACCATATTTACAAATGGTTCATTAAAAACAAAAACATGGTCGTGCATTGCTTCAAATGAGAGAAAAGACTGTTCAATACTTTTAAAGCACAATCCAATGGCACTGAAACCTCACTTTGTAACCACGTTAGACACTGGATTGCATGTGACCCACCTACCTTCTGTACACGGTACTGTTCAGACAACTTGCTTAGCTTTAGCTTATCTAGGCCTAAACAGTACTTATTATCCAAACAATTTAAATTTGACACATTAGCAACATCTGTGGCACCGCTCCAGTTTATATGTTCTGATGTCTGAAATGAAAACAAATCTAATTTACACTGTCAACACTAACAGTGTAAATGTCACTAACAAACTGACTCACATTAGTGAGGGCTTGTTTGTATGATGGAGAGATGTTGAACCAGCAGCGGTAAATGTCTGGAATGTATACAGTGCTGCTCATACTGAGAATGACAATGCTCGCCTTGAAGAAAATATATTTTTTTCTACAGGCTAATTTGTACAGGCTGATGCTGTCCATAGTAGAAGAGCATGTGATGGGACTTGTCTGGGTAGTGTGTCCAGGCAAGTTCCTTGTCTCTCAGACAGACGTTCTGTCCGTCTGTCCACCATGTGAGGGGAATATCTAGGCCTCCTAGTACAGCCGCTCTCGTCCAGTTCAGTGCAGATGTAATTGTAGCCACGCACGTCGCTGCCAAAATATGATAGGAAATCTAATCCTGCCAGTCGCTCGCAGACAACAGAGCTCACTGCAGCTACAGAGGCCGTCTAGTCAGTACTTGGTTATACACACACAGAACACATTCCCTGAGTTAATGCTTTACCGATAAAAAAATGTAGTCTGTGGTGCAAACTCATTTGCAGACAGTGATCACATAATTTTAGTGCAAAATATAAAGAGTTGTTATTTATAACTGAAATGCACTTACCCCTTGGTTTCCAGTAAATCGGATCAGCGGTTGTGAAGACAGGTCCTGAGAGAGATAGAGGACAAATAAACACAGTCACATGGAAAACTGATCCTACTGAACAAATGGATTTAATGGGTCAAACTTCATAGATCCTGCTTGGTGGGCAAGAAAGAGGACCGTTCAGTAAAGCCCATTCAGGAGACAGGCACATTAAACAGTATAAACACTGTACATTACAATTTAATTTGAACCACATCCAAATGACCACCGGATTACTATGAATATTTAACTAGTCTAAAACGTACAGAAACCAGATAAGTAATCTGGATAATCTAGCTGTCCTTTATGATGGGACTAATCTGTCAAGCAGCGTCACCTTTCCCACAGCAGTAACAGGTGAGGAAGTAGTTGTTCTGCCATATGCATACTACTCACAGTGGACCGCTGCTCGCATGGAACCTTTAAAACATGGTCCTGTTTGGATGAGGTAAAAGCCTTCTGTATTTCATATCAAGCACTCAGTTTACAGAGGTTTTTCTTGAAATTGACTTGCTGTGCTGCTGTAACTAGCCTCCCTAAAATGTCAAGGCCTTGCCATCACTCAACATATTAAAACAGTCTTTAGAGGGTGACAGGATAGAAATGCAAAGCAAACAGCAGACCATCCACGTCAATCAACTGCGCTCCCTTCCCTATTTTCAGATTTCACCTACATAGGCACACAGGCAGACAAAAAAAACTCACATACACAGGCATTTCCTGCAAAACAATCTGTACACAAAAAGAAGCATGCCAGTTGTGCTGCTGTAAAATAAATATGTGGTGTCCTCATTTGTTTTTCATCACTCAGACTATTCAGTGCACCAGTAAGCAGTTGGTACACTGCCAGCCAATCAGAATGGTGTTCCTGGTGCTGACAATTTTGTTGTTGATATTTTCCACTGTTAGCAGCCACCAGATGAGGCTCAGATAAATATGGTGAAGTTATGGGGGACAAACATTAAAGAAATCAAAACTCCATAGATGTTTGCAAAGCACTTGCATAAAATCAGATGAGCAATGAGCATATGACTTGCCTGATCAATGTACTCAAGAGTACAGCCAATCATATTCATTTCATAATGACACAGGCAGACTAAAGGCAGACTATTCACACAACTGAGTTGTGTATAGCCATGTGAATTACCGCACAAAAAGCCTAACACACAACAAAAAAATAGTTGTGACCAAATATTTGTTCTCAGTATAGTAGCTTAGGTAAGTAACAACTTGTACATAAACTTTTATCCATAGCACTGCGGTTCTGGAACGCCATCAGTGTAGTCATCTACAAGCCTTACAGTGTCCGAATGTGTGGAAGAAAAACTAGATGGTTTAAGAACAGGCGCTGGCGTTGAATCAAAACAAGTTACCCCTTTCACCTAAGGTAAACCTTTAAACATATGGCACAATGGGTTACACTGTTAAAGAAGCCATGTTCTGCAGTACAGCAGACCACTGGGCTCATCAGCATAGAGCTTACTCTATCAAGTCAAGCAGACAAAGCAAGAAACACACCACTACTGAACAAACCATTGATTGCATGATAGGAGACTATACAGGAGCAGAACATGATTTACTTGAACAAACCAAAAGTTACTTGTCACATCCGCCGAATAAAACAGGTGTAGTCCATACCGTGAAATGCTTCATTAGAAGACCTTAACCAACAATGCAGTTAAGAAAATATTTACTAAATAAACTAAAGTTGAAAATAAAATAGAAAGGCACACAAAACAATGAGGCTATTCACAGAGGGTACCAAATCAATGTGTAGGAGTGCAGGTTAGTCGAGGTCATTTCTACATGTAGGTAGGGGAAAATTGACTATGCATAGATAATAAACAGTGAGTAGCAGCAGTTTAAGGGGGGGGGGGGGGGGGGTCAAAGCAAATAGTCTGGGTGGCCATTTGATTAATTGTTCAGCAGGCTTATGGCTCGGGGGTAGAAGCTGTTAAGGAGCCTTTTGGTCCTTGACTTGGCGCTCCAGTACCGCTTGCAGTGTGGTAGCAGAAAGAACAGTCTATGACTTGAGAGACAGGTGTCTTGGGACAATTCTTTGGGCTTTCCCCTGGCACCACCTAGTATATAGGTCCTGGATGGCAGGAAGCTTGGCCTGGGCTGTACGCACTACCCTCTGTAGCGCCTTACAGGATGCCAAGCAATTGCTGGCTAGTCTAGGAGACTAAGCACAACAT
Organism: Oncorhynchus gorbuscha; assembly: GCF_021184085.1. NCBI lineage: Eukaryota > Metazoa > Chordata > Actinopteri > Salmoniformes > Salmonidae > Oncorhynchus > Oncorhynchus gorbuscha. The sequence continues at coordinate 21,182,287 of NC_060178.1, forward strand.
GTTTTCCACTAATCATAGCCAAACTTCAAGGAGGAACATGCCTGACAACTCTGACAAGCAATAGAGGAAGTCCCTCTGGTTTCCTTCCTCATTGACACTTCTGGAGATCACATGTGAATCAGGAAGAGAGGCAAGCCTGCCCGGAGCACAGAGGAGCCTTTGGAAAGAGTAGGGTGACGCTGCCATTGAGCAGATGGTGGCACTGCAGAACATCCAACGGCTGACACTGAGCCCACTCACACTGGCAGATGTGAAAATGGCACGTTGTGAACAGGGTAGCCCCCTGGTCTGTGGACTTTCCCATTACCCAATGTAAAATACAGGTTGAAGTTCTATACATTTATTTGCGGTCTGAAAGTGTATTCTAATCATGGATAACATTTTGACACACAAAGGTAATTTGTGTTTTCAACCACATCCGTAGTATAGGGCAGATTCCGACCAGAGTTAAGTTCACATAATCGAAGGCAATTCCCTTTATGCACCTTTTTCTCCACATGTATTCTGACCTTAAATTGAAGCATGAGATACACATGCTTTTCACTGGCTATTTGTTTTGGGTGGAGATCAAAGTATTTAAGGTATGGCGGAGGTGTCTACAGATGCAACGTATTCTGACCGTGACTTAATTCCCCTCATAATTCCACCACCTTTACGCACAATGAATAAGGTCGACCATCAGTTATACCAACATACATTATTAACTGTCACTTTAGTGGTAGTTTCCTTACATTTTGCATTATTCCATTACAATGTTAGTTTACCTTTCTTTCCTCTCAAGTTTGTGTGGTTGTGCTCAAATCAAAACGTGTAAAAAAGGAATACATTTCCTAAGTCTGAAACGGGCCCTATGTAAGTAAGGTGCTAACTGGCTGAACTCACTTTTTATGATGAATGCAATTGGGCATAAAGAACACGATGCACAATGTATCAAAACCAATTGTGACTGGACGATTTGGAGTGGAATACGTGATGCAACATGAGAATTTCACAAGTAATTTCGAATCCCATAGTCATTGAAACATGCATGTCAAATTTCAGACCAACAGAATAGAGATATTTTCCCAGTACAACCCTGGCCTTTACTGGCTAGTCTAAAACCCAGACCTAGGAACCTGAGCACTAGGTCTGGGGAGGATATCAGATTCTCTAGGACATTTGGAAAGGGGAACAATTTTTATCCAGGGAGGGTCTTCTTCACAGACAACTCTACCAACAAACCATGAGTTCGGGTATGCAGGGGTTAAAATAAAGGCGGGAACTGTGCTCATGTTTAGCTAGGGTAACAAGCGAATACAGCAATAAAGTCACGGGTGACACGCCTCTCATTTCCAACTGACGCTGGAACTTCTACAGACGTGTAAGCTGGAATATTAGTGCATTGCGGGAGGCAACCAGTCTGTAGAGAGACCATTTCCTGAGATCTAGTTTTACCCAGACCTGTGCTCAATCTGAACCAGCCAGCCATTCAATGGAGCCTGCACGTTCCGTCAACCCCACCACTGCAACGTAAAACAGAGCACCGAATTTAGCTCCCCCTCCCCCCACTGACATAGTGCAACACTCAGCCTGTTCATTTGAATGGGCTGCTGATATGTCACTATTCTCTGGGACTGGAGCCAAGAATGTTCCACAGAGCTAACCGTAGGACAGAGTGTGGCTCCTGAACGGGCCATGGATGTTCACAAAACTGGAGAACGGCCATCAGCTGGTGTCACGCAAATAAGAGAAACCTCAACGAGTCTAAGCCCAAAATTATTCTGGGGCGTACCTTGGCATGACGAAGATGAAGCTAGAACAGAGAGTTGGGGTAGGGCTGGGCGATAAATATAATTATTTAGACTCATTCAAATGTATGCTTCTGCACGATTCCAAATGCTTGTGTCGCAAGAATCAAGTTTTTTTATACACTCCGTGTGTGTGTGTGTGTGTGTGTGTGTGTGTGTGTGTGTGTGTGTGTGTGTGTGTGTGTGTGTGTGTGTGTGTGTGTGTGTGTGTGTGTGTGTGTGTGTGTGTATATATATATATATATACACACACACACGGAGTGTTTATGACATGTTCTCATGTCTTTTTGGTCTTGTCTCCTTCACTCCCTCTGTGCACCTTTCCATTTTCCCCAGTGATCTGTATATAATGTCTCCGCCCTAACAATGGGAGTTGTTTTCCCAAAGGCGGGAAGGCAGGCAGCAAGCTTATGTCTAAAATAAGCCCATAGAAACGCATTGGGCTTATTTTGGACACATTTTGGTGAGACACACACACACCCACCAAGCCCGTCCCAATCATTTAAAACAAAGATGAGAGATCACTTCTTCCTCTCTGACAAGTGGTTTCAAGACACTATTTGCGTTGGAGGTTTGGTCCAACAGAATTTGTCGTATGGACACAGAAACAGACTTTATTTTACTGTAATAGAGCATAGAAAGGCTAACAATACTAATTTGTATGTCTCAACTGCTCAAGTTGCATGCAGACACTACCAAAACAGGATTATCAATTAACATTTAATTATGGAAAATGAATGCTCAGTTTTTTGCACAGCCACATCCCGCAAGCAGCATTTGAACTGTTTTGCTGTCTAGTCTGTTTTATAAATGTGCAATACGCTTAAAACACAATTATATAAAAGGAATTGGCAACTCGTTCCCATTTTGAGAAATAAGGTAGACCACTTGATTTCAACATCTGAACAAAGTGGACAGGCTAGCATGCTGTTCAAACAGTTGGAGACGGACAAAAGCGTGTGTACATAATAATTAAACTTCTGCCTTGTTAGCTAGCAAATAGATCCAAATTGGCTAAACATTAAACATATATATATATTAGCTGGCTACTTACTAGCACGTGGGCCTGTGCTTGAGAGATTGTTTATGAGACGTGTACATTTTTTATAATGCCTGCTACAAGAAGTTAGTAATTATTAGTGAATGTGCATTATGCATGGTTCTGGTCATTTAAAAAAAATGCATATTAATAGACAGTTTGAAAGCCAGATCAGTGATTACAATAAAAAAGGTTGAACTATGATGATAGAATAATGAGTTGTTAGTGGGTCTTGTGGTTGTGGAAGACTTACAGGCCCTTCAGAAAGAATTCACACCCCTTTCCTCATTCCATATTTTGTTGTGATACAGCCTGATTTCAAAATTGATTAAATGTATGTTTTTCCTCACCCATCTACAAGCAATCACCAGAATTACCAAGTGAAAATATGTTCTGAGAAATGTTAGAACATTTATTGAAAATGAAATACACAAACCTTATTTACTTAAGTATTCACATCTGACTCTTTGGCAGCGATTACAGCTGTGAGTCTTTCTGGGTAAATCTCTCTGAACTTTGCACACCTGGATTGCACAATATTTGCACATTATTATTTTAAATTCTTCAAGTTGATTGTTGATCAATGCTAGACAGCCATTTTCAAGTCTTGCCATAAATGTTCATGCCGATTTAAGTCAAAACTGTAACTAGACCAATCAGGAACATTCAATGTTGTCTTGCTAAACAACTCCAGTGTATATTTGGCCTTGTGTTTAAGGCTATTGTCCTGTTGAAAGGTGAATTTGTCTCCCAGTGTCTGTTGGAAAGCAGACCACCAAGTTTTCCCACAGAATTCTGCCTGTACTTAGCACTATTCCATTTAATTTTATCCTAAAGAACGCTATAGTCCTAGCAGATGACAAGCAAACTCATAACATGATGCAGCCACCACCATGCTTGTTGAAATTGCACTAAACATGACACGTTGTATTCAGGACAATGAGTTAATTTCTTTGCCACATTTGTTGCAGTTTTACTTTAGTGCCTTATTGCAAACAGAATGCATGTTTTAGAATATGTGTATTCTGTACATGCTTCCTTCTCACTCTGTCAATTAGGATAGTATTATAGAGTAACTACAATGTTGAGCCATCCTCAGTTCTCCTATTACAGCCATTAAACTAACTGTTTTAAAGTCAACATTGGCCTCACGGTGAAATCCCTAAGTGTTTTTCTTCCTCTCCAGCAACTGAGTTAGGAAGGATGCATGTGTCTTTGGGTGTATTGATACACCATCCAAAGTGCAAAAAATATCACCATGCTGAGAGGGATATACAAATCTAAATTTTACCCATCTACCAATAGGTGCCCTTCTTTGTGTGGCATTGAAAAACCTCCCTGGAATTAGTTTGCAATTCACTGCTCGAATTATGGACCTTACGGGTAATTGTATATGTGGGGAACAGGGATGCGGTAGCTATTCAAAAATAAAATGTTAAAATGTTGCACAACCTGTGACGAACAAATTTTTACTTCTGAACTTATTTACGCTTGCATAACGGGGTTTAATGCTTAGACTCTAGACAGCTTTTCATTTTTATTCATTTGTAAAAAAACAACAACAAAAAAAAACAACATAATTCCACGGTGACATTATGGGTTATTGTGTGGAGGCCATTGACAACATCTCAATTCAATCCATTTTAAATTGAGGCTGTAACATAACATGTGGAAAATGTTAAGGCCTGTGAATATTTTCTGAAAGCATTGTACTGTATATTTAGCCTAGGTATAATTTCACAGGACCTGATTTAAGATTATTCCTGACTGAAAAGCAGTGCATTTTTACCTTTGATTGTACAACAAAGCATAGAGAATACAGATATCATAAATCCATTCATTTGAAAAAATGTATATATACATGTGATTTTTAGGCTATAAATCACCCAGCCCTAAATTTAGGGATGGTGATCCTTCAACATTCAACTGTTATTGGCAATTTAATGGGTGATTTGGACACTGGGAAGTTCTTGACGTGCAGATTAGTTGGCAAAGTGTCAGCTGATCTGCATGCAAAGAGATCAGGCAGATTACATGCACAGACCGTGCCAAAGTAAAAGACACAGCAATGTTTTCACCAGTGCTTTCCCCTTTTAAAATTAGGCCTCTAGTTGGATTACAGTCCTGCAATAGAATAGTGAGTTCTAATCCCCATCCACAGGACCTGCCGGTAACCAGACTATCCAAGGACTAAAATGTCACAGGGTCATTAGGAGACCTCGTCCTAAAACACTGCAGGTGGCAAATTTTCACTGTGCATTTTGTACCAAATCAACATGCCTGTAGATAATCTCAACAGTGCAGTGATGAGACTTCCCTCACCTCTCCGGTTCAAGTTTTAAATTGAATGTAGCATCAATGCTCACAAAAGTCAATCATTGAGTTGGCTTAAAATCACATCAAAGGAGTCTCCCTATATTGGCACAGATATTTGAAATAAAAATGTATTGTTTTTAAACAGAAATCAAGTTATATAACTGCTAAATGTATTAAACAACATTAAAACAGCTAAAATTATGATTGACTGCATAAGAGGCAGTCTCCACATGGAAATGTGTTTTAGAAATACCACAGTGGCGTAGCACCAAAGTTCCAATCATTGGGAAGATCTGTAACACTAAATCAACACACTCAGGTAGTTTACAACAGCTGTCTGCAGAGGAATTGATCAAAAATTCCATAAATAAAAAGTTGCAACGTGAAGGTGAGAATTTCTATAAAGCTTCTACAATCATCTTAAATTGGAACTTGATGTAATCTGCATATTATTTAAATAACTTTGAGAAATCACCCAATGACACAAAAAATCAACAGTTGGGAGTTCCAGTTGTAGGTAGGAGCGAGGGAAAACTATTCAGCATGTGACAAAGCACCAGCTAACTCCAACTTGAAATATCAGCGCATGTCAAATCAAATGACCATACAAATATGTGACATTAACTAAACCTGTGACACGAGTGTAAGAACAGACGCTGTTATGAGGATAACCCTGAACTTTCCAGGACTCATCTAGGGGGCCAGTGGAACGGAGCAGCTCCCCACGTTGGCCCAGGGCCTGGGACATGGTGCTAAGATCCACCAACCGCTCATTTCCACACACAGTGATGGCACCGGATCAGCACTCAGCAGGACAGGACATCATCTGGGGCAGCTCCCAACACTTGACTACTGGGAAATTCACAGCGCAATGACTAGACACATGAGACCTAGCAAGAATGCAGGTCAGCTCTGTACACAGTGATACCAGACCATCCAGTGTGACTAGCCCACGGGACTGAGGGCCACACCATCCATGACATTTTGGAGTCATATTTGGCTCTGGTTATGATCTCGCTAGCTAGTGCCCCATTCGTTCTGTTCAAACTGGGGAGTCAGCATTACATAAATATCCATGGCACCAGGGGCCTCAAATATAACCGCTGCGTACATTTTACACTAAATATTTGAGCAATTTTAGAAAAGACTGCGCACTTACAAAAATAGACATATAAACTTGCTGCACGCCATATATACACATATTTCCCATTACAGTGCCGAAAGTATTCGTCCCCCTTGAACTTTGTGACCTCTTGCCACATTTCAGGCTTCAAACAAAGATATAAAACTGTATTTTTTGTTGTGAAGAATCAACAACAAGTGGGACACAATCATGAAGTGGAACGACATTTATTGGATATTTCAAACTTTTTAACAAATCAAGAACTGAAAAATTGGGCGTGCAAAATTATTCAGCCCCTTTACTTTCAGTGCAGCAAACTCTCTCCAGAAGTTCAGTGAGGATCTCTGAATGATCCAATGTTGACCTAAATCCACCTGTGTGTAATCAAGTCTCCGTATAAATGCACCTGCACTGTGATAGTCTCAGAGGTCCGTTAAAAGCGCAGAGAGCATCATGAAGAACAAGGAACACACCAGGCAGGTCCAAGATACTGTTGTGAAGAAGTTTAAAGCCAGATTTGGATACAAAAAGATTTCCCAAGCTTTAAACATCCCAAGGAGCACTGTGCAAGCGATAATATTGAAATGGAAGGAGTATCAGACCACTGCAAATCTACCAAGACCTGGCCGTCCCTCTAAACTTTCAGCTCATACAAGGAGAAGACTGATCAGAGATGCAGCCAAGAGGCGCATGATCACTCTGGATGAACTGCAGAGATCTACAGCTGAGGTGGGAGACTCTGTCCATAGGACAACAATCAGTCGTATATTGCACAAATCTAGCCTTTATGGAAGAGTGGCAAGAAGAAAGCCATTTCTTAAAGATATCCATAAAAAGTATCGTTTAAAGTTTGCCACAAGCCACCTGGGAGACACACCAAACATGTGGAAGAAGGTGCTCTGGTCAGATGAAACCAAAATTGAACTTTTTGGCAACAATGCAAAACGTTATGTTTGGCGTAAAAGCAACACAGCTCATCACCCTGAACACACCATCCCCACTGTCAAACATGGTGGTGGCAGCATCATGGTTTGGGCCTGCTTTTCTTCAGCAGGGACAGGGAAGACGGTTAAAATTGATGGGAAGATGGATGGAGCCAAATACTCTGCAAAAGACCTGAGACTGGGACGGAGATTTGTCTTCCAACAAGACAATGATCCAAAACATAAAGCAAAATCTACAATGGAATGGTTCAAAAATAAACATATCCAGGTGTTAGAATGGCCAAGTCAAAGTCCAGACCTGAATCCAATCGAGAATCTGTGGAAAGAACTGAAAACTGCTGTTCACAAATGCTCTCCATCCAACCTCACTGAGCTCGAGCTGTTTTGCAAGGAGGAATGGGGAAAAATGTCAGTCTCTCGATGTGCAAAACTGATAGAGGCATACCCCAAGCGACTTACAGCTGTAATCGCAGCAAAAGGTGGCGTTACAAAGTATTAACTTACGGGGACTGAATCATTTTGCACGCCCAATTTTTCAGTTTTTGATTTGTTTAAAAAGTTTTAAATATCCAATAAATGTCGTTCCCACTTCATGATTGTGTCCCACATGTTGTTGATTCTTCACAAAAAAATACAGTTTTATATCTTTATGTTTGAAGCCTGAAATGTGGCAAAAGGTCGCAAAGTTCAAGGGGGCCGAATACTTCCACAAGGCACTGTATAAATCAGACCCATCCTGAAATTGTGTGCGTGAACGAGCATTAAAACTCAGCCTGAAAAAGCTTCGGATAACGAACACAATTGCATTTTATCAACAGCAATTTGAATGTACAGAAATACCGTGATGAGATCCTAAGGACCATTGTCATGCCATTCATCTGGCGCCATCACCTCATGTTTCAGCATGATAATGCACGGCCCCATGTTGCAAGGATCTGTACACAATTCCAGGAAGCTGAAAATGTCCCAGTTCTTCCATGGCCTGCACACTCACCAGACATGTCACCCATTGAACATGTTTGGGATGCTCTGGATCGACATGCATGACGGCATATTCCAGTTCCCGCCTGTATCCAGCAACTTCTCACAGCATTGAAGATGAGCAAGACAACATTCCACAGGCCACAATCAACAGCCTGATCAACTCCATGCAAAGGTGATGCGCTGCATGAGGCAAATGGTGGTCACACCAGACAGACTGGTTTTCTGATCCACGAACAAACCTTTTTTTTTTTAAGTATCCGTCCTCCCATTCATGTGAAACCCATAGATTAGGGCCTAATTAATGTATTTAAATTGACTGATATCCTTATATAAAACTGCAACTCTGTAAACTCTTGAAATTGTAGAATTTATATTTTTGTTCAGTGTAATAGCATACAACTGACCCAATTAAATGAGAGATGAGTATGGTAATTTCTTGCAAGTTAAACGGTCATCGGGAATATGAACCCATTATGACAAGAAAAAGCAGTGAGGAATTAGTGTAATGTTATGAAAATATGTATTATTTTTATTCAGAAAAGATTGTTTACTTGCGATATTAGAAATGACAGTAGGCTATTCAGAGACATATACAGTAGCCTAAAACACAAATGGAAATAAATAGTCTGTTCTACCGTTAAACTGTGCTCAGGATCAGATAGATCAAAATACTTAAGTGTTTATATTTAGTGTAAAGTTGACCCAATTAAGAGAGAGATGGCACTTTGTAGGTCTATATGTTACTTCAGGAGTATGAAACCATCAGTCAGAAAAGATTAGGAATTTATTCTGAAATGAACATTGAAATTAAATAGATGCCCATTTCTAACTATTTTAGAATGCAAAAGTGCCCCAAATTCTCAGCGCTTCTCACTAACAGCAAATGTTTGCATCTTATTATATTTCCCCGTTTTTTGTTATGAATAAGCATGTGGTCATATCCCCCATTTTCTCAAAATACTAAGCTACTTGCAATGCAATACTTCAACCAATAGAAACGGTGCATACACATGGTCTAAAGTTCAAGCGAAGCACATTCTCACGTCAACTTTTGCGTGAAAATTGGTGCACATGTTTTGGGGTATATTTTGTACGTACGCACTGGAGACCTGCACAAAACCTGTACCAGTCGCTGTTACTTAAACCTACCTTGAAGCATCACAGAGCACATGAAACAAAAACTTCCAATGTGTGTTCTTTGTCAATTAAGCAAATTACATTTGAGTTTCAGATAACACAATATATGGGATACAGTTACAAATTTGGTTTCATCCAAAGCGTGGGTATTTATGTTGTAAAAACAGCAACAAGATGTAAAAATATACATTCCATTTAGTCTTACTTCATGGGATGATTGAGCAATTGGGTGGAAATTGTGTATTCCATTCTTATAAAGACACATTGCCAGTGACAGAATTGAAGGATTTCACCAGGAGAGGTAACAAAAGCTCATACTAAGTGGGATAGAGGACAGCTCTCATTTAAGCTCAAACAGTTCCTTGTCTCTGGTGTCAAGGTAAAAAAAAAAAAATCAGCCCAGAGCACTAATGTCACTCCTTGTGCCCGTCAGTAAACTAAAAGGCTTTAGCCTGGATGGAAATGCTCCACAAAGACGAGGCTAGTTTGTGAAGGAACATATATCAAATATCTCTGGAAGCCTACTAGCAAGACTGGATCACTTGTGAGAAACACATAATGTTCATGTTGTATTCTGAGTAACTTAATGTGTAAAACTTTTGGCTAAGCTTTAATGAAAAACTAATTTGAAATTAGAAACACTTTGTTCACCCTTGTATTATACATTGAGCTAAATGCCCTACACATACCAGGGGTCTGAGGGTTGATGTACTGTGTAAGGAATGTAATGTAAAAATTCACTGCCTGCACAGAATCCAAGAATAACCTGGCCATTACCTAACCCACTGACACCAAAAGGCATTGGGCCAAAACATTAGTGTCAATCATACCACAGAGGGACACCAAGTTCAACTCTTTAAATCCATTTAGCTGAAATAGCACATTTTAGGAGCCATTTTAGCTGCCAATTTTAGGTGCCATCTTAAAGGTCCTGGCATGATTTGATACAATGACTGCTTTTCTATAAAAAGGTAACTGCTGAAGTAACTTGAGGCATCTGGCAGCTAAATATACTTAAACAGAAACAGGCAGCAAGTTAAATAAACACTGCCTATCAACAGAAGATTGTACAGTAATAGGATGTTCTGAAAAGGTCTTGGACCGGTATTAAATTATTTACAAGAGGCTAGTCTGACAATAGGGGAAATCTAGGCAAGAGAATTACTGATTCCTCTACATTTTACAGGACCCATTTATGGCTGTGTAAAGAATTTTGTTCATTTTTAAAGACACTTTTCTAAGATTCTACATACTCTGCCAAGGAGCTGAGATAAAATTGTATAGTTTTAAAGCTAGTTTCCTGACATCCTATGAATTTTGCCATAGCTAATGCAGTGTGCTTTTGTTCAAACAATCAAATGAATACTGTTTAAGTCTGTGTTTTTGGAATTTTCAATTCTCCCTGTCTAGCTTTTACTTTAGTCATTTTTAGTTCTCAAAGATATTATAGGTCCATTGTCATTGACACATACTTTCTAGTTTAAGAGGTTTAAGTTTGCACAAAGCATTTTTACATCGCGAAGATGTCATTTCCAATTGTATTTATAATAATTTCTGGACTTTTTTTTCTCTTCCTTTTTCAGGTTGCCTAGGGACCAGCCCAAGGATTAAACAAACACAACAAAAATATATATATAGTAATTTTCAACTGAAGGCACATTATTTCCTCATGTGTGTCAGTCTCCAGGCTGAGAATCCCCAGCATGGAGCTCCAGTTCACTCTGTCCTTCTGATCAGATGTGCAAACAGAGCAACGGGTTGACATTGGCACTGCTCACGTCAGACATGGATAACAGTCTGCCTGCCATGCTACCTGAGGAATATTGCACAATGCACTTACAAAGCACAATGCTCGAAAGGCTGTATATTATAATACCATTCTCTGAGTAGGACTTGACCTAGACAAAGAATGAATGAATCACTGGATGGTGAAAAAGGACATGGTGTTAAAACAAAACTTTTTATATGCCATATGTTAGGGGTATCACTCACTGCTCTAGAATGTAGAGAAAAACAGCGCAATTCAAGAGGGTGCTAAGAAATGTCAAAACGTAGTTCTTTGCCAGAATTAATTAGATCGTTCTCTACAATATTGTAACCTTAATGTACTTGACAGTGTTGATTAAATAAGAGCGTTAATTTTCTGTGACAGTTGCTTGTTTTGACCATGCTGCTCTTGGTTGCATCTCCTCCATATTTGGCATTGGCAGGTGGTACCATTTGTAGGTGCTTTTGTGGGTTGGACCAATCAAAATGAACTTAATACGTCATCATTTTAATTTCCAGATTCTTGTCTTTCATTGGCTATATTGGCAATCAATCTACATTGAGGCCATTTCTATGGCGATTTAAAGGGCAAGACTCAGAAATACACAATGTCCAAGGTCAGATATTGAAATTCAGTCTGTTAAATATATATTAAGTCCCCATTTAGTTTTATATTCAGCAGATTTAATTTAGAAAAATCCCATGTTTTCACTCACGAACCTGTAGCCACTAGTTTGAATGTCAGCTGACAACCAAAGTTATTGCCGTTCTGCCGCGAAACAGCGCCACAGAGTTCTATTGAGCAGTGAACACTTTTTGATCATGCCCATGATGACATTCCATTCACTCTAAACATGCTAAATTCTCAGAGTAAATCTGTAACTTTTGAACCGTATATAGCAAAGACATGGAGTTTGGATTATTTTTCTGAAGCAATTCTGCATTTGTTATAAACCTTGAATTAATAATTTTATGGGTGAACACCCTAAATGTGTTATCGACTTCCTCCTGGTCAATGTAGGGCCAGAGGTAGTACTTAACTATTTAATCTACAAAACCACAAAATATTTAAGTAATTCTACCTTGTGTTTGGAATAGACATAGAACTCCCCAGACAGAGAAAAGGGGACCAGTCAGACCTTGGGAAATCACTTCACAGCTGTTTATCCTGGGCACAGATATCAAAACTGGAGCACAAGGCATTGCTTGTCATCTTAACATCCCTCCCTTCTTTGCGGTTTATGGGCTTTATCAAGATGGCTCTTATTGTGTTTTTGTCTCTGTGGCCAGTCGACTACAGGGCTGCGGCTGAGGGACAACACCCCCTAAATGATGAAAGATTGACCTCTCACCCCTCTCAGCTTCAGCTTCCAAACCACAGTGTTCCATAAGGGGGGGGGGGTCAAAAGGGAATCAATGGCTCCCTCTAACAGGAAAAGAAGATGTCTAGCTAGGCCAAACTGTGACTAAGGGTTTATTCTTAAACACCAGTGAATATAGGACGAGGTATACGATGACACAGTTTAAGTGCTTACTCAGGCATGTCTGTACAGGAGGACTTGAAGATCAACTGTAAAAAGGCTTAAAGTGGGATACATTTCAACACCTCAATCAGCAGATACTCCAATATGAAAATATCATACTAAGTAGTGATTGGGGGAGGGGGTCGTTACTGATGTCAATGACAATACATACAAAATTGTGAGAACCACAATACTTATGGGCACCTAAGTGTAGTATTAATATCCTATTGTGAGGTCCCTAGCAATTCCCAGCCCTAGTATTAAGTATCAAATGTTTGTTACATGTGATGAACACAACTGGTGTAGGCTTTACTGTGAAATGCTTGCTTACGACACCTTCCCAACCATGCAGAGTTAAGAAATAATAAGAGGCTGTATCTTTAACTCGTGTGCAGTAAGCACAGACACACAAAAAAGCCAGATTCCCACAAATTGGCAATTAGACAACAGTACAGTGGACAATGGAGCCTGGGGATGAAAGGCATAAAAAAAGTGCCTCTATTCATCAACTACAAAGCTGCGTAATGTCTGCATCCTCTGAAATCAGAGCCAAGCTGGGGTAGGGAAATAAAAGAGAAAAGCTACAGTACTATCCCTCCAGCTGAACGACTGCAGCTTTCATTCAACAGAATTGGCCAGTTCTCCAATGACTAGGCATCACAAAATACATTTCTCAAGCACAAATACCATACACAGATTCCTGTCATTTCAAACCCTTGAATGTACAATATTTGTGTATCCAACATCAACTGTAACTAACAATGTAGTCTTTAAATCAATGTTTCTTTAGCGGGCAAAAATGTGCATGAACAGCATGATTACCACATATTTGGAGCAAGATTAGCACGTGTTACAAATAAAATGTTTTAATACTAATAGGCCATATTTTTCAAAGAAAAGCACAGCAGGATACCATCTATGTTCTTATTAGCTATATCAAGGACGCTCCATTGCTATCAAGCTAGGTACATACTGTTTTGTTTTCTTTCCAAACGGTTTCAAAGCACACTGGTTATGTTAGCCACTTCCTCTTCCCTAACGTAATCAATTTAAAGACAAGAATAATAAAACTACTTGCCATACTACTGGGTGTTAGACTGTAGCTAGATGTGCATGAACACAAACCTTGTAGTTGGTTTCCTGGCCTGCCAGGCTTTCTCAGTCAAATGTATGTATGTTTTGTTTATTCCATGTGTAACTCTGTGTTGTTGTATGTGTCGAATTGCTACGCTTTATCTTGGCCAGGTCGCAGTTGCAAATGAGAATTTGTTCTCAACTAGCCTACCTGGTTAAATATAGGTGAAAATAAATAAATATATATATATAAATAAAATAAAATATAGATAGCCAGGATCAATGTAGCCACCGGTGGGAACCATATATATCTCGCTAGCAATTCAAAACAACTCTTAAGTCCATGACTGAGTAACATCATCACAATAACATTATTTACCAGCTGGCAACAACAACAAAAAAATCAGTCAGGGAAATGCTGTACGTGGGAGGTTAAACTGACAAAAAAATACAGCAAGCTCGATATGGTCATTTGGGCTACTGGTGGCTAGCCTCCAAGATGTCTCACTTTTCACGACTGCCAGAAGTAATATAAGCAAAGCAACGTAACGCAAGGGTTTTATTGCACTTCACTTGTTGACTGCAATTCATACATGGCTAGTTAGCTAGATAACGTTGAACAAACGACATTGCTCGCCTGAGTTTAGCGTCAGCTCAGCAAACTTACCTAGCCTCACGTTTGCTACTAAACTTTGCCAAATGTCATCGATCGCTGTTCAACATCACTACATGGCTAATTATGTTTTAGCTAGTTGGTTGTGATACGCCCCTAGCTTCATTACTGACCCTAAATCAAAGGTTTGACATCAAAGCTAGCTAACTTAACTAATTGGCTGGTAAGCGAACGTTAGTTAAAGTACCTTAGTTTGCAACGTTATGTAAATGTTTGCTAGTTGGCGAATCAAGTTGACCGTTTTGATCGTTCCAATTAATGGTGGTAATGGAAAAACTAGACACAGAACGAGCTAACAACCTGAATCCTTGCGGAATTCTTACTTTGCCTGCCAACATACCTAGCGCACTTGTTACGTTAGCTAGCAAATCTTTAAAGGCTGATTGGCTTGAGTTTTATATTGAAAACACACACATACTGGAAGCTACCAGCCTCGTTTAACACTGGGTTCATTTAAAAAGGTAGCTGAACGGTAATCCTAAAATGACTCGTTTGTGTGTAGTAATAAACATGCATCCAACTCGTGTAGCTAGCTAAATAAATAAGTAACGATGGCTATCGAGCTAATGAAGCTTGCTGGCATGGCAGCGAAGTAGCCAGTTGCTAACCAGCTAGCTATGTCAGCCAACGAGCAAAATATACCTAATATGTAGTTACATTTACTTGAGTTGTTCAATTACCTTGCTACTCTGGTAACCTTCAAATGCCCTCAAGGCGCTGTCAGTGAGTTTTACGTGAAAGACGGAGACATTACTGCCATTGCTCACTCGTCCACAGGACAGTCCGTAGCACTGCTCCTCCTTCAACGCCGCCATCTTGCTACCATTGCCTCCACGCTCGCGCACGAGCAGCACTCTGTCGTAAACGCAGAAAAACTCCCACAGCTTTCTAATGAATATACATGTTACGTACACGGCGTGATGAAGTCATAAGTTAATAATACATTGAAACATGCTACATAATATATATATAAACAGAACATTTATGCGCGACAAATAAGTTCAATTGTATCAGGAGGATTTATCATAAACTGTTTCTTTACTTCAATATAATGAAGCACTGAGGAGAAAATATGAATCATTAAAACATGAGACATGTCTGACCACTGGTTACCAATGGAAAGCATATCAGAGATGTGCGTAGGAAGGAAGAAGGAAACATTAGGTCACTGGACTACGTCAACGTCTCACTGAATCCATGAGTTGGGAATGTCCAGTCTAACACATTGGTACCAAAGAAATGGAACATGAGAGGAAACACTAAGTCAATGACTATCGGTCTTCAGACAGATACAGTTAGTTGAAAGGAGAGGAGTGTCAAACAATACAAAATAAACAAAATCAAGGACACAAAAAACATCACAGTAGTGGTCTCTACCTTCTATAGTGCTGTCAATCCATTTACTAGGAGAGTAACAGTGGAAGAAGAAGTACTTCCAACCTGTCAAAGATGGCATCCATACAACTGTCGAGCTAAGAACTACAAGATTAGAGTCCAGAAGGTTGATAATACTGTAATGAAACAGCATCGATATCCATGCTTATAAACCTAGGGTTGTTGCAATCCTAAAGTTTATTTGGCTCATAGTAAAAGAGTTTAAACTTTTATTGAAATAAATACAAAAGCGACAAGTGCGAGAATGTGAGAAACTCAAAAGCAACAAATATCTGCAACATTTAACTCTGTCTTTTTACATACGGTCCATTGTAGAAAAAAAAAAAATTCTCATGTGACAACAAAATTATAGAAAAATACACCTCAAAATAGAAACACTTCAAATTTAAGTTGTCAAAAACTACAAAACAAGCAAAGTGACCAAACCTAAAATTGGTATTAGAATGTACACCCTTCAAAGTTTGGTCTCAGAATCATCAAAAGTGAGGTACATTCCATTTACTTTATAAATAACGAATTATATATTAAAGCATGGGTTTTAAAGGAATGTGACAGTTTTGACCAAGACTGTCTGAGTGTGGATCACAGGGCCAGATAATACACCACCTAGATTAATCCCCCCCCAACATTGGCACCATCCCACTAAAACGAACAAGAGCAGAATACCTTTAACAATTACTTTCTTTTTTTTTACAGAATTGTACACTTAAAAAAATAAAGGAAAAACAGGAAAAACACACATGACCACATTAGCTAATTTTAGACAATTGACAGATCATTCCTAGAATTATAATTTGAGTGCTCAATCAATTAATATTTAGAATCACTACCAGAGGAGCTCAAGACATTGGCAGCAATTAACAATTAGTGTCTGTCAAATGGACATACATTTGAAGATTATTTAGAACATTTCATATAGAAATATTGATTGTATGGTATTTGTCACGTATAATTATCCTTCTCCCAAGGAGTAACAGAATAGAGTGACAAACCTATGGACAGCCACACTAAAGAGGTGACATAAGACCCATTTATCCCCTTTTTTTTGTTTGTTTAGTTCCAAAAGGCACCGCCAGATGTCCAGTTGCTTTATGTGGGTCCCACTTTGCATGGAGCAGGCAATCACCAGAAAAGTATTTCTCCCATCTAATTTCTGGCAGCTATGACAACTGACAAGGCGACACCTCCAATGGCTACTGCAGTGGCACCGAAGAGCCATTTCCAGCTGACAACCTGTGGACAATATACAAGAAATGTAAGGCTTTCTGTTGACACCTGGAATAAATCCATTTCAGATCCCCAGCTGATTTTACATCAACTAGTGTTTATGCCAGCATCAGTTTGTTGACATGAGCAGGTGAAGCATCTTGAGAGGATGGTCTCACCCATGACGACCTGGCCTGGTGTTTCTGCATGCCGCTGCAGCCGCTGGCTGGGTTGCCTAGCATCTTCTTGTACATGGCCTGCTCTGCGCCTTTCTGCTCCGAGTGCTTCTTCACCAGCTTGGAGAGTTCTGCATGGATGGTCTACCCCAGGAGACAGAAAGTGTGAGAATAATCTGCAGGCGTACTACTCCCCACATGTATATCACACATTCACTCACAACACTTTCCCAATGGCTTGTGCACCATAATCATCAGGTGTTCTGGTAACTGCAGATTGCTTGATTATTGGCCCTTGATGCTACTGTGAATTTAATTTGCTTGCTAATAAAATAAAATAAACATGACTTTATATCAAGTCTGACTCATTCCTCTGAAAGGTTGGTAAGTTGGCAATTCAGGACATTTTCACAGCATTGGTCAAAATGTCTTACACAGCCTCTGAGTAGCCACTTACTGGCACTGTTGTGGACAGAGGACGGTATAGACTTTGAGTAAGTGGCTGCTCTTAGCAGCAGTGGGAGAGGAGACTAAGACTAAATGGGTGCTTGATATAAATGTAATACTACAGGACACCATTGGCTTCTCCATGTTGCAATACTTCTGATCATGTAGTCGTAGCCAAATGTTTTGAGAATGACACAAATATGAATTTTCACAAAATCTGCTGCCTCAGGGCCTTTAGATATTTGTCAGATGTTACTATAGAATACTGAAGTATAAATACAAGCATTTCATGAGAGTCAAAGGCTTTTGACAATTACATGAAGTTGATGCAAAGAGTCAATATTTGCAGTGTTGACCCTTCTTTTTCAAGACCTCTGCAATCCGCCCTGGCATGCTGTCAGTTAACTTCTGGGCCACATTCCTGACTGATGGAAGCTCATTCTTGCATAATCAATGCTTGGAGTTTGTCAGAATGTGTGTGTTTTTTTTTTGTCCACCCACCTCTTGAGGATTGACCACAAGTTCTCAATGGGATTAAGGTCTGGGGAGTTTCCAGGCCATGGACCCAAAATATTGATGTTTTGTTCCCTGAGCCAATTCTGACAAACTTATGGCAAGGTGCTCCATCATGCTGGAAAAGGCATTTTTCGACACCAAACTGTTCCTGGATGGTTGGGAGGAGTTGCTCACGGAGGATGTGTTGGTACTATTCTTTATTCATGGCTGTGTTCAAACGCAAAATTGAGAGTGAGCCCAATCCCTTGGCTGAGAAGCAACCCCACACATGAATCGTCTCAGGATGCTTTTCTGTTGGCATGACATGACTGATGGTAGCGCTCACCTTGTCTTCTCCAGACAAGCTTTTATCCGGATGCCCCAAACAATCAGAAAGGGGATTCAGAGAAAATGACTTTACCCCAGTCATCAGCAATCCAAACCCTGTACCTTTTGCAGAATATCAGTCTGTCCCTGATGTTTTTCCTGGAGAGAAGTGGATTTTTTGCTGCCCTTCTTGACATCAGGCCATCCTCCAAAAGTCTTCGCCTCACTGTGCGTGCAGATGCCCTCACACCTGCCTGCTGCCATTCCTGAGCAAGCTCTGTACTGGTGGTGCCCCGATCCTACAGCTGAATCAACTTTAGGAGATGGTCCTGGCGCTTGCTGGACTTTCTTGGGCGCCCTGAAGCCTTCTTCACAACAATTGAACCGCTCTCCTTGAAGTTCTTGATGATCCAATAAATGGTTGATTTAGGTGCAACCTTACTGGCAGCAATATCCTTGCCTGTGAAGCCCTTTTTGTGCAAAGCAATGATGACGGCACGTTTCCTTGCAGGAAACCATGGTTGACAGAGGAAGAACAATGATTCCAAGCACAACCCTCCTTTTGAAGCTTCCAGTCTGTTTTTCGAACTCAATCAGCATGACAGAGTGATCTCCAGCCTTGTCCTCATCAACACTCACACCTGTGTTAAATAGTCACTGACATGATGTCAGCTGGTCTTTTTGAGGCAGGGCTGAAATGCAGTGGAAATGTTTTTTTGTGATTCAGTTCATTTGCATGGCAAAGAGGGACTTTGCAATTAATCTGATCACTCTTCATAAAATTCTGGAGTATATGCAAATTGCCATCATACCAACAGAGTCAGACTTTGGTGAAAATGTATATTTGTGTCATTCTCAAAAATTTGGCCACGACTGTACACACCAGTAATGTTTGAAGACAGAAATGACAACTGCTGCCGTTGTCATCTTTCCCCATTTCACAAAAAAAAGGTATTTGAGAAGATAAAAGCTAATTGCATTTACTTTAATATATGTATTTGGACAAGAAAACAATAACATCCATATAAAAATAAGTAGGGAGTGGACCAACATTTTTTCATCTAAATCTGCAAGCTTTTAATCTAGACCCTTGAAATTAGATCTGTAATGGTTTATTGCTCCTAATCTTAAAACACTTCAGTGAAAACATCACCACAAACATGCCCGGGTAGCTACACGTTAGAGAGTATACAACCAACTCGTCAGTGGTACACTCTACATCACAGTTCAGATGGCAAGAGCATGCCTAGTGCGAATGGAAGATTTTAAAATTATTATGTGTTTAACTAGGCAAGCCAGTTAAGAACAAATTCTTATTTACAATGATGGCCTATTGAGCGCCGCCCTATGGCACTCCCAATCACAGCCGGTTGTGATACAGCCTGGATTTGAACCAGGATGTCTGTGGTGACGCCTCAAGCGCTGAGATGCAGTGCTTTAGACCGCTGTGCCACTCGGGAGCCCCTTGAACCACTGAAAATCCTTAACCACCCACAAAACACACTTGTGCACTACATTAGAGCCCGAGAAACAAAACACACTGTATGGGACATTTATAAAAGACATTCAGCGAAAGCACGATTTCACAGGTTGGTGTGCAGGACTGAAAAGAAAATGACATGAGTGGAAAAGGGTTGGACATGAGTGGTAAGTATTAACATGCAGCTGGTCCAAGAAGACCACGCTCTGTAGTGCGCCCTGTCAGATTGCCCCGGTCACTGAGCCTCATGTCTAAGCAGTGCCTTAGATATCACCTGGGAACAGAGGAACCAACCTATTTACAGAGACAACAAACTCAGATCCACCAAAATGAGTATGCAGTCCACCTGGTTTCCCCTTGTCATCAATACTAGAGAATGTGGTACCACCTGGTGGATGTAAGTGAAAACTGCAACAAATTGTGGTCCTGAGAATTTGTTTACGTTCTCCATCTTTCTAAATAATGTTTTTGTGAAGGTGGAGTGCAATACCTTGTTACTTGGTTCCAACTTCAGGGCCCTCTTCAAAATCTTTATAGCTTCAGCATATTCCCCTTGCAAGGCCAATACCTAGAGACACAGATGTGTCCATGGTGATACTTTCAGAGACGGACAGTCATATTCACAATTACACAACTGGTCAGTTGTGTGAGACCTACCTTGCCTTTGCGGAATAGGGCTTTTATGTTGTCTGGCTGGTGGGCCAGTACTGAAATGCAGGACCGTAGTGCTGCTTCATAGTGATCCAACTTGAGCTGGGCAGCTGCCATGTTGTTTAGACACTTCACCTTCACGTCCATCAGCTCCTCCTCTTCCTCCGGGCTAATGTCCACTGAAACAGACACACACAGCAACAGTAAGCTACAGGAAGCCCAGCCACATCCAAAAACAGTTATTTTGCAAAAAACAAATATCTCTGTCACCTTTAGAGCTGGACTCCGTGACCTGCAGGGCGATGCCATAAGAGTTAACAGCGAAGGCATAGTCCGCTCTCTGGTAGTAGACATTTCCCCTCTCCCTCTTCTGCCCAGCCAGGGCGATCCTCTCCTGGGGGGACAGGAGCTCAAGGTCGGGGGCCTCAGTGGCATCAAGCAGCTGGACCTCCAGGGCCAACTCCGCATTGGGAGGCACATCAGGGGCAAGACTGCCAGCGGTGAAGGCCAGGGCACGGAGCACAGAATCAGAGCGCAAAGTCAGGACGTGTACTATAAGCACTGAGCTCTAGATATTTTGACATTTATTTTACCAGGTAAGTTGACTGAGAACGCATTATCATTTACAGCAACGACCTGGGGAATAGTTACAGTGGAGAGGAGAGGAGAGGAATGAGCCAATTGGAAGCTGCGGATGATTATGGGAATAGTGATGTTATGAGGACCAGATTGGGAATTTAGCCAGGACACCAGGGTTAACACCCCTACTCTTACGATAAGTGCCATGGGATCTTTAGTGACCACAGAGATTCAGGACACCTGTTTAACATCCCACCCGAAAGAAGGCACCCTACACAGAGCAATTTCCCCAATCACTGTCCTGGGGCATTGGGATATTTTTTAGACCAGAGGAAAGGGTGCCTCCTACTGGCCCTCCAACACCACTTCCAGCAGCATCTGGTCTCCCATCCAGGACCAACCCGCTGAGCTTCAGAAGCAAGCCAGCAGTGAGATGCAGGGTGGTATGCACCATTTCACTCACTGCTCTTTCTGAGAATGGAAGAGGACTGAGGTGTTTAGCTTTTCTCCCATTAAAAGGTGCAGCTACAAAGAACTATATCAGGCACAAGTTCATGACATCTACTACGACTTCATGAAGCATAGTGAGAATTTCAGAGTTATCTTTATAGGAAATTACAATCTCAGAATAGATGGCTTGTTTGTGTAACAAGACATGCCAGTGAAACCACAAAGAACCAGCAAGATTAAGAAATCCTCCATACCTCCCCAAGGCACCATATGCATATTTAGCATTGGCTCGGACAAGGGCCTTCTCCCTCATTTCCATGAGCTGCACTGTGAGATCCAGAGCCTGCAAGAGCACAACAGACTTAAAGCACTTCTCACCATCTTGGTTTGGATGCATTGCTGGTGAATATAAACGCGACACTGAACTTGAAATACACATTCCATCCATTTACACTTCTGAGATCACCTAACTTCATCACTACCTTGTATGCAATCAGATCGGATTTGCCTTCACATAAAATACTGAGTATTTTAAGTGAATACTGAATGTACCTGGATGACATCACCATCTCCCAGAGTGAAAGAGAGCTCAGGTTGCTCTTCTATAAGAGTCCCATCAGCCAGTGAAGTCTTCAGGTGAATCATGACATTCTGGCCTTTTGTGGGCCTGCTGTCTGGCCCATTCCCTGCCTGTAGGACTTTCTTCTTTAGCTGGCCATTACCTGCAAATAGATACGTGAGAATATGACGGTCACCCAGTGATGTTCCTTTCTCTTTGACCTAAAAATAGAAAAGGTCATTTTGTTACCTAGCATATCCATCCATTCATCTAGTGGAGCTGAAGTGCCAGTGTTTTGATCCTCTGCAGGCTCCTCTGTTTTAGTCTTCTTCCCACCCCTAGCATCTTCCAAAGGAGGAGGGTTGTCATCAATGTCATCATCCAGCATCTCAAAGTCTTCCCCACTGTCCAGCAGCGAGGCTTTCCCTGACTTCTTCCCTAAGAGAACCATCTCCGGGTTATCCCCTGCACCAGTCACCTCCTCTTTGTCAGTCATCTGTTGAAATGCCTTCAATGCAATTTAGAAATACAGATGAGAATAAACAGCGGTAATTTGATTAGCAGCACAAATTGTGCTGCTAATTAAGGGGTGTTATTGGCTATACACACACTCTCTGGCTTCATACCATGCAGCTTGTTTGGAAAGAATGGGTTGCTGTGGTTTGGCCAGATTCAGCCATGATTCTGGGTCTGGTAACGTTAGCTAGATACCACGACAGTGAAGACGCATGGTGTTCATGGCGCATTGACGTTCACTCCCACTGCACTAAAAACTGCTATGGCGAAACGCCTTCTGAAGAAAAGTAATCTAGATTCTTCAGCCAATCGCCAACCTTCCATTCTTAAGCAAAAGTCTGGAGAAATTGGTGTTTAAACAGCTAAACTGTATTTTTGAAAAATTCAAATCTGTTTTTTTTTTGTGCCCACCACAGCACAGAGAGACCCTTGGTTAAAGTGGCAAATGATCTTAGAGCCAACATAGACGCCAAACAGCTCTCTGTCCTTGGATTTAAGTGATGCATTCGACACTGACCATGATGTCCTTTTGGACAGACTGGAGAGGTGGTTTGGTCTCGCCGGTCCAGTTCTAAATTGGTTTAGGTCTTATTTAACCGGTAGAGTGTGTTGTCACCCTTGGTGAACATAACTCAAGAAAATACATCTCACGTGGCTTTCCACAAAGTTCGATTTTGGGTCCGGTACTGTTCAGAGAGAGATAGAGAGATATATATTACCCCTTGGCAGCGTTATCAGAAAGCACAGCATTGATTTTCAATGCTACGCAGATGATAACATTTTTATTTCTGTGTCACCAGAGGATTTTAGCTCCACAGATAAATTATTAGTGATTTAAATAATTGGCTGGCACACTTCCTCCAGCTAAATCAAGACAACACCGAGGCACTTATTGTTGGAGCCAAAGCAGAGAGAGAATCTAGCCACACATTTTAATTCATGGGTAATAAAGATTAAACACCAGGTAAAAAAAAACCTTGGTGTTATTTTAGATCCTGAACTAAATTTCAAATCACAGGTTAGGAATGTGAACAAAATAGCTTTTTACTACATGAGGTACATTGCCAAGATGCAGCCGTTTCTCTTTTAGAGTGTTAGAGAGACTCATCCATGCTTTTATTAAAAGCAGGCTTGACTACTGTAATGCTCTCGTCTGGTCTGCCCAAGAAAGCCATTGGTCAACTGCAAAACATACAGAATGCTGCAACATGGGAACTGACCAAGACCAGATGGAGAGCACACACACACACACACTACACCGGTTTTAAGGTTTCTGCACTGGCTGCCTGTGAGCTTTAGAAATACTTTAAAGATTATTATATTGGTTTTAAATCAATCCACAACTGTGCACCCAAATACAAGTTAGACATGATTTTAAATTATGTACCCAGTAGGTCCCTCAGGTCCTCTGGCACTGGCCCTCTAACTATCACAAAGCCTAGGACCAAGAGGCATGGGGAGGCAGCCTTTAGTTACTATGCCCCCAGCCTCTGGAATAGCCTGCCTTAGAACACGAGGGGGCCAAAACTGTGGACATATTTAAGGGATCTTAAAACATTTTTAGCTTTGCTTTTCATAAGGGTACTTCTTAGTTGTTCAGTTTGTTTTATCTTGTGTCTGTAGTGTAGTAAATATTTCAGCTTTTATCTTCATTTTTTTTAAATAATCGTTTTCCTGTAAAGCACAATGCGTTGCAATCCATGTCTGAAATGCGATGTATAAATAAAGCATGATTTGATTTCGAGAAACGTCAGAAAACAGACAGATAGCTAGCTAGGTAATTAGTGCGTTAGCTAGCAAGCAATGTAGCTAACTAGGACTGTGCATTAGCCATTGGTAACTACTACCGCTTACTAGCCATATTACTTAGCCAACTGTTCACATTTTTAAAAATCATTTTGGTGATAAGAATGTACAGGATTTCAGTGGATGTTTCGAAAACTTTGAGAAGTTTCTTGTTGAGAGACTACTTAACTACAGTATTTAGCTAGCCAGTTTCGTTATCTTATACAAAATTACTTAACTGTAGCTTCGTTCAAATGAACATGAAGAACACAATGACAACAAGGAATCAATTAAATTACACGTTACCTATAAAATATTATATGCTTGGTAAATAGACTGAACGCTTGATTGAAGAAGCGTTTGTGATGATAGCTTAGCTTGATCCTTCAGTAAATTCAGCAGGCTCTTCCTGTTCACCTTGGGCCTGACATCTTTCCTGTATTTCTATTGGCTTATAATATTTAATCAATCACACGATTGGTAGATCCCAACGACAGTCAAACAAATGACCTGACTGTCCAAACCAATAATGTATACACACCCTGGATTGCAAAGATATGTATTGGCCCTTGAGAGTGTTTGAAGCAGCCAGTATGCCATATTGGCACTCCCCAGTAGGAATAGTCCTCCATAGGAATGAATGGAATTCTGCAGTATTTCAATTAAATGTTTCAAGGACTAAAATACATGTATTTAAGCATTTTTGTTGTTATAGTGGGGACATTACATTAGTCATCTCTAAAAAATATATACTTTAAAAGAAATGGTTTTATATATATTTTTTAAATGTTTATGTGAAACTCACATAATTTAAAAGAATAATCGTGGCAAAAACGAATGTCGACATTAATAGACATATTTCTATGGCTTCCAAAACATTTTTACGCCGTGGCGGAGTGATAAAGATGGAAGCACAGTGACTTCAACACAGCGCCCCCTATAGTCATCTAGTGTATGAAGTCAGAAGTTTACATACACTTAGGTTGTAGTCATTAAAACTCCTTTTTCACCCACTCCACACATTTCTTGTGAACAAACTATAGTTTTGTGAAGTCAGTTAGGACATCTACTTTGTGCATGACAAGTCATTTTTCCAACAATTGTTTACAGACAGATTATTTCACTTATAATTCACTGTATTAGAATTTGTTGGTCAGAAGTTTACATACACTGACTGTACCTTTAAACGGCTTGGAATATTCCAGAAAATGAGTCAATTGGAGGTGTACCTGTGGATGTATTTCAAGGCCTACCTTCAAACTCTGTGCCTCTTTGCTTAACATCATGGGAAAATCAAAAGAAATCAGCCAAGACCTCAGAAATTTTTTTGTAGACCTCCACAAGTTTGGTTCATCCTTGGGAGCAATTTCCAAACACCTGAAGGTGCCAAGTTCATCTGTCCAAACAATAGTACGCAAGTATAAACACCATGGAACCACGCAGCTGTCATAAGGAAGGAGAAGTGTTCTGTCTCCTAGAGATGAACAGAGTTTGGTGCGAAAGTGCAAATCAATTCCAGCACAACAGCAATGGACCTTGTGAAGATGCTGGAGGAAACCGGTACAACATTTTCTAGATCCACAGTAAAAAGAGTCCTATATCGACATAGCCCGAAAGGCCGCTCAGCAAGGAAGAAGCCACTGCGCCAAAACCGCCATAAAAAAGCCAGACTACGGTATGCAACTGCACATGGGGACAAAGATCGTACTTTTTGGAGAAATATCCTCTTGTCTGATGAAATAAATATAGAACTGTTTGGCCATAATGACCATTGTTATGTTTGGAGGAAAAAGGGGGATGCTTGCAAGCTGAAGAACACCATCCCAACCGTGAAGCATGGGGGTGGCAGCATCATGTTGTGGGGGTGCTTTGCTGCAGGAGGAACTGGTGCACTTCACAAAATAGATGCCATCATGAGAAAGAAAAATTGTGGATATATTGAAGCAACATCTCAAGACATCAGTCAGGAAGTTAAAGCTTGGTCGCAAATGGGTCTTCCAAATGGACAATGACCCCAAAGATACTTCCAAAGTTGTGACAAAATGGCTTAAGGACAACAAAGTCAAGGTATTGGAGTGGCCATCACAAAGCCCTGACCTCAATCCTATAGAACATTTGTGGGCAGAACTGAAAAAGAGTGTGCGAGCAAGGAGGCCTACAAACCTGATTCAGTTACACCAGCTCTGTCAGGAGGAATGGGCCAAAATTCACCCAACTTATTGTGGGAAGCTCGTGGAAGGCTACCCGAAATGTTTGACTCAAGTTAAACAATTTAAAGACAATGCTACCAAATACCAATTGAGTGTATGTCAACTTCTGACCCACTGGGAATGTAATGAAATAAATCATTCTCTTTATTAATCTGACATGTCACATTCTTAAAATACATTACATTTACATTTAAGTCATTTAGCAGACGCTCTTATCCAGAGCGACTTACAAATTGGTGCATTTACCTTATGACATCCAGTGGAACAGCCACTTTACAATAGTGCATCTAAATCTTTTAAGGGGGGGGTAGAAGGATTACTTTATCCTATCCTAGGTATTCCTTAAAGAGGTGGGGTTTCAGGTGTCTCCGGAAGGTGGTGATTGACTCCGCTGTCCTGGGACTCCGCTGTCCAAACTCCCTCACGACGGTGAGGGAGTTTGTTCCACCATTGGAGGGCCAGAGCAGCGAACAGTTTTGACTGGGCTGAGCGGGAACTGTACTTCCTCAGTGGTAGGGAGGCGAGCAGGCCAGAGGTGGATGAACGCAGTGCCCTTGTTTGGGTGTAGGGCCTGATCAGAGCCTGGAGGTACTGAGGTGCCGTTCCCCTCACAGCTCCGTAGGCAAGCACCATGGTCTTGTAGCGGATGCGAGCTTCAACTGGAAGCCAGTGGTGATCGTAACTGACCTAAGACAGGGAATTTGTACTACGATTAAATGTCAGGGATTGTGAAAAACTGAGTTTAAATGTATTTGCCTAAGGTGTATTGTAAACTTCCGACTTCAAAAAAATAACTTATTTCAACTTTATTTAACCAGGTAGGCTAGTTGAGAACAAGTTCTCATTTGCAACTGCGACCTGGCCAAGATAAAGCAAGATAAAGCGTAGCAACTCGACACATACAACAACACAGAGTTACAAATGGAATAAACAAAACATACAGTCAATAATCAATAATAATACAGTTGAACAAAAGAAAACAAAAAGTCTATATACAGTGAGTGCAAATGAGGTAAGTTAAGGAAATAAATAGGCCATGGTGGCGAAGTAATTACAATATAGCAATTAAACACTGGAACGGTATATCGGCAGAAGATGAATGTGCAGGTAGAGATACTGGGGTGCAAAGGAGCAAAATAAATACCAGTATGGGGATGAGGTAGGTAGATAGATGGGCTGTTTACAGATAGGCTAAGTACAGGTGCAGTGATCTGTAAACTGCTCTGACAGCTGGTGCTTAAAGCTAGTGAGGGAGATGTGAGTCTCCAGCTTCAGAGATTTTTGCAATTCGTTCCAGTCATGGGCAGCAGAGAAATGGAAGGAAAGACGACCAAAGGAGGAATTGGCTTTGGGGGTGACCAGTGAGATATACCTGCTGGAGCGCGTGCTACGGACGGGCGAGCAGGTGCGGGCAGCGATCGATTGAAAAGCATGCATTTAGTTTTACTTGCGTTTAAGAGCAGTTGGAGGCCACGGAAGGAGAGTTGCACGGCATTGAAGCTCGTCTGGAGGTTAGTTAACACAGTGTCCAAGGAGGGGCCAGAAGTATTACAGAATGGTGTCGTCTGCGTAGAGGTGGATCAGAGAATCACCAGCAGCAAGAGCAACATCATTGATGTATACAGAAAAGAGAGTCGCCTCGAGAATTGAACCCTGTGGCAAACCCATAGAGACTTCCAGAGGACCGGACAGCATGCCCTCCGATTTGACAAACTGAACTCTATCAGAGAAGTAGTTGGTAAACCAGGCGAGGCAATCATTTGAGAAACCAAGGCTGTCGAGTCTGCCAATAAGAATTTTGTGATTGACAGAGTCGAAAGCCTTGGCCAGGTCGATGAATACGGCTGCACAGTAATGTCTCTTATCGATGGCGGTTATGATGTCGTTTAGAACCTTGAGCGTGGCTGAGGTGCACCCATGACTAGCTCTGAAACCAGATTGCATAGAGGACAAGGTACGGTGGGATTCGAAATGGTCAGTAATCTGTTTGTTAACTTGGCTTTCGAAGACCTCAGAAAGACAGGGTAGGATAGATATAGGTCTGTAGCAGTTTGGGTCTAGAGTGACACCCCCTTTGAAGAGGGGGATGACCGCGGCAGCTTTCCAATCTTTGGGAATCTCAGAAGATACGAAAGTAAGGTTGAACAGGCTAGTAAAAGGGGCTGCAACAATTTCTGCAGATAATTTTAGAAAGAGAGGGTCCAGATTGTATAGCCCGGCTGATTTGTAGGGGTCCAGATTTTCCAGCTCTTTCAGAACATCGGCTATCTGGATTTGGGTAAAGGAGAAATGGTGGGGGCTTTGGCGGGTTGCTGTGGAGGGTGCCGGGCAGTTGACCGAGGTAGGGGTAACCATGTGGAAAGCATGGCCAGCGGTAGAGAAATGCTTTTTGAAATTCTCAATTATAGTGGATATATCGGTGGTGACAATGTTTCCTAGCCTCAGAGCAGTTTGCAGCTGTGAGGAGGTGCTCTTATTCTCCATGGCCTTTACAGTGTCCCAGAACTTTTTTGAGTTAGTACTACAGGATGCAAATTTCTGTTTGAAAAAGCTTGCCTTAGCTTTTCTAACTGCCTGTGTATATTTGTTCCTAACTTCCATATCACAGGGGCTATTCGATGCTAATGCAGAACGCCACAGGATGTTTTTGTGCTGGTCAAGGGCAGACAGGTCTGGCGTGAACCAAGGACTATATCTATTCCTAGTTCTACATTTTTTGAGAGGGGCATGCTTATTTAAGATGGTGAGGAAGGTACTTTTAAAGAATAGCCAGGCATCATCTACTGACGGGATGAGGTCAATGTCATTCCAGGATACCCCGGCCAGGTCGATTAGAAAGGCCTGCTCGCAGAAGTGTTTCAGGGAGCGTTTGACAGTGATGAGAGGTGGTCGTTTGGTCGCAGACCCATTACGGATGCAGGCAATGAGGCAGTGATCGCTGAGATCTTGATTGAAAACAGCAGAGGTGTATTTGGAGGGCGAATTAGTTCGGATGACATCTATGAGGGTGCCCGTGTTTACTGATTTGGAGTTGTACCTGGTAGGTTCATTGATAATGTGTGTGAGATTGAGGGCATCAAGCTTAGTTTGTAGGATGGCCGGGGTGTTAAGCATTTCCCAGTTTATGTCACCTAGTAGCACAAGCTCAGAAGATAGATGGGGGGCAATCAGTTCACATATAGTATTGAGGGCACAGCTGGGGGCAGAGGGAGGTCTATAGCAAGCGGCAACAGTGAGAGACTTGTTTCTGGAAAGGTACATTTTTAGAAGTAGAAGCTCAAATTGTTTGGGTATAGATCTGGATAGTAGACAGAACTCTGCAGGCTATCTTTGCAGTAGATTGCAACACTGCCCCCCTTTGGCAGTTTTATCTCGGCGGAAAACGTTATAGTTAGCAATGGAGTTTTCAGGGTTTTTGGTGGTTTTCCTAAGCCAGGATTCAGATACGGCTAAGACATCTGGGTTGGCAGAGTGTGCTAAAGCAGTGAGTAAAACAAACTTAGGGAGTAGGCTTCTAATGTTAACATGCATGAAACCAAGGCTTTTACGTTTACAGAAGTCAACAAATGAGAGCACCTGGGGGGTGGGAGTGGAGCGAGGCACTGCAGGACTTGGATTAACCTCCACATCAGAAGTAGGATAAGGGTACGGCTAAAGACTATACGAACTGGCCGTCTAGCACGTTCAGAACAGAGAGTAAAGGAGCAGGTTTCTGGGCACGATAGCATAGATTCAAGGCATAGTGTACAGACAAAGATAAGTTAGGATGTGAGTACATTGGAGGTAAACCTAGGCATTGAGTAATGAAGACAGAGATATAGTCTCTAGAGATGTTTAAACCAGGTGATGTCATCGCATATGTAGGAGGTGTAACAACATGGTTGGTTAAGGCATATTGAGCAGGGCTAGAGGCTCTACAGTGAAATAAGACAGTAATCACTAACCAGGACAGTAATGGACAAGGCATATTGATATTAGAGAGAGGCATGCGTAGCCAAGTGAACGTATGGGTCCAGTGAGTGGTTGGGCTGGCTGGGGACACGGCGATTCAGACAGTTAGCAGGCTAACAAGGTAACAGTTAGAAGGCCGGAGCTAAACAAGCTAGCAGCTAGTAGACCAGGGCAAGCTAGCAGTTAGCAGGCCGGGTTAGCAAGCAGTTAGCATGGGCTTGACTTCAACTGTACCTGTGGTTCAAACACATCAAGTAAATTCATGCATTTATAGGGTTATCAAATGCATTCAAACATGCTCAAACCACACATTTATTTATAATTTAGTAAGTGTAGTTGTCTCACAGGCTTTGAGATAATGGAATATAAAATACTTTGGGAGATCATACTCTTTTTTTTAGCTGAAGATCAAAGAGGTGCACAGAAGACTCAAACAATTGGGAAAAATCAAATTACATTTATTATTGATGCAGTCGTTTCTTTTGATAAGCAAATATTTTATTCTTTCAGTCTAAAGAAACTTTACAATATAAAGAAACATACAAAGGACATCTTTATTACCTACACAAGACACCTAAGTCCCTAAGACAAGATCTGAACTATCCTACCATGAAATACAAAGCAAACCTAAGAGACAGACTGCTTCATATAGAATACTGCCAAGTCGTCAGAAAGGACAATGAACGATACAAGATAATATTTTTTTCCTTCCCCTTGGCCCCCCCCCCCAAAAAAAAATCTTTCTAATGTTACAGTATTATATATCACAATATAAGTACAGAGATGGCCAACAATTGTATTACACAGAGGACTGAGAGAGGATCAGTGAGCATCAATCTTTACAACGCTATTTCATCAGGAGTAATAGAAAGGACACAGTTTCCCCCATACGTTTGACTTTTATCTAGTCTTTAAAATTAAAATTAGGTTCCTTTAGTATTTTTTCCTTTTAAAAGTTTGTCTTCAATTGATAAAAATCCTTCATATTAAAAACTGTAATATGTGGTCGCATGTTAACGAGACGATGGCCTTTGAGTAGGCAATAACCATTCTTAGAACTAATTTGAGATTATTTCCATTGGCAACAGGGGTCAAGGACAGAGTGAGGACGCTGTAGTTGCAAGAATAAACTGTATCAATGACATCAGACATCCCCTTCACCTCTCTCTGTCCTTACAGCTAAATTAACGGTAGATTGTTTTCACATTTCCTACATGTATACTGACCAGAAACAATAGTGTTTAGGATGCAGTTACTGCATGTTCACATGTTCAAGTAAATATACATACATATTTAATTTTTACCACAATTTTGTTTTTAGCCAACTTAAATCAAATGTCAAGCACATCGTCTCTTTATTATGAAAACATGGACAGTTCACTTATAATTTACTTTAAGCTGTATTCATTGGTAGTGACTGACATATCAAAACATGTCAATGATATCAAAATGCATTATACAGTATTTACAAAAAGGAAATTAAAGGAAAGGAGGGCTCAAGAGTGAGGATGGGGCTGTAGGGGGCGGGTGCGGGACAGAGGGCTGTGTGCCAGTCAGTCTGCTAGAGGAACACTGGAGCGAGTCATTCCTCAAGACAACCTACCCAGAAGATGGACCTGTTTAGCTCTGAATCTGTTTAGCTCCGAATCCAAGCTACTCCATACCGGATCTGCCAACACTATAGCAAGGTCACTGGCAAAAGACCAATCACAGACAGAGGCCAGAATGATTTTAAATAAGAACAAAAATATGTAACTTGTTGATAAATTACTTTTTTTCAAAAAAGCACAACACGTCTCCGCAAGAGAGTCGAACCCCTTGGATTAATAACCATTTCATATGAAAGTTTGAGGAACTTAGGCAAAGTCTTTCCTTAGGTGTGCAGATTCTATGGGCTTTAAAAAAATAATCATCTTAAATACACTTAATAGAAATTCAAACAATATCAAACAAATAAACTAGAATAAAAGAAATAGTTTGACTCACAATTCAGTCCAACCAGGTAGAATTGTCTCATTTCTCAAAGTATGTATTTGAGGTGAGCAGCTGGACTTAAAGGTAGTCTATGCTCTGTAGAGCACTCCTTTATTTGTAGTGGGAGAGTGAAGCCCCACCGTGTAGTCACTCCAGTCATTTCACACTCCCATCACCAGTGGTGCTACAGCCCCCCCAAACACCGGATCTAACAGCCCATGGATAAGGCCTAGACCCACAGAGGGAACTGGTGGATGGGAGCTCTGTGGTGTTAAGGCGTCAGCATGCTTCAGTTCGGCTGGCACCTAGTGGAACGAGTGTGATCTCATACTCTATAACAAAAATACCTTTGCGGCAATAGTAAGGTTTGTCCATTTTGAGACGCTGTAGCCAGTATACACTTCCTCAAAATAGTAAGAATTCATCTTAGATAACTCAAGAAATCTGTCAATAAGTTTTATGTTTTTGCAGAGGAGATCTTAGTCATGCAATTTTACATCTAACAAAGATGTTTGGTGCACTATTTCTCAATTTAAAAAAATTGTACAAAATGTCATAATATATGCACAAACTCAATGGAACGGTTTCAGATGGGAAGCATGCGGACGCCTTTTGCCCCTCGCTAAACTATGGTTGCATGTGAGAGGGGTCAGACACCGGATCATAAGGATCCGTGAGGTCAACCCTAACTGGAAGGAAGCAGCTAGAGGTCTGTACACCAAAGACAACATGGAAACCAGTAGCAAGGGGCCTGTATCACGGGATCAGATCAGTAAAATAACACTGAGCCTTGAGTTTGTATGCAGGGTAACAGTGAAATCAATGCAGGAGAAGGAACCACTTTCAGGATTCTCAAGTTGTATATCAAAGCAACAAATAAACAAGCACAATACAAGCTCAATATGTTGTATTTACAGGGCAAGAACAAAGCCATAGAAGAGCATAGAGGGTCTAACAACCCTTTCTCTTTACTGAATAGGAAGGACAAGACAGAAACATTATTGTTCCAAGCCACCTGAACTGAAAGTAGAATTAGGAGCAACTGTCCAAATTACATTCGATCAGTCCCTCCTTGCACAGTAACAAGCCTGTAGAAATACATATATTATGACATTACATTTTGGGAGGGGTGTGTGTGATCAGACATGTAGATTGACAGACTATTGAGTACCAAAAGATAAAGACGTTTCTGAGATCGCCACCCTTTTCACATTCAGAAGTTTTGGGGAACTCCCATGGATGGATGGATGGATGGGAGTTTTAGGAAGGATAATTCTTAGATGAGAGCGATTTCAAACAGCTATCCTTGTATTCCTATCACACCCTGCTTGAGTGTTTACATTTTTTCTGCCATATTTTTCTGGTAGTAAAGACACTGGCCACAAATTCTGCAAAGAACAGAAGACAGAGGTATGTGTAAGGGGTTGAGACAAATAAAACAAACAAGAAACATCCAATACCTAAAATCATGTAAACAGAAGTGTCATTGTGCATTTTTTGAGTGTGTGCTCATTCTGTTGTGGATGTTGTTGAGATACAATGTGCCATTAACAG
The DNA here is from genome assembly GCF_021184085.1 of Oncorhynchus gorbuscha. NCBI lineage: Eukaryota > Metazoa > Chordata > Actinopteri > Salmoniformes > Salmonidae > Oncorhynchus > Oncorhynchus gorbuscha. The sequence continues at coordinate 21,216,409 of NC_060178.1, forward strand.
GAAATCAAAACTACAACATTATAGCAATATCAATTATGAAAATTATAACAATAATATTATTAATAAAATACAAACATATCATGAAAACTGTTCTTGCCCTAATATATCACCAGTTCAGCTTTTCATTTCAACAAAAGGACACAGGAATTGAATGAGGGTGAGCTTTGAACCTCTCACTCAACTGCTGCATGCAAAAACAACATTTCAATAAAATAAGAATACAATTATTGAGCAGAGTGGAGCCACCAGCCTTGATGCTGAAAGGCCTGTTGCTGAGGAGAGTTCCTGCAGACAGCCAGACAGACAGAGTCCCCCATTCTCACTGTCCTGGGCCTGTGAGGAAGCCAGGCAGGCAGGAAGAATCACTGAGTTGGCTCTTCCTGTGGCTCTGAGACTGTTTCCTGCCCTGAACCCCCACTTTGCAAACACTGGGATGGGAGGCCTTGATGGGAATCCTGCGATCCAGTGACATCCCAGGGGGCTGTGAAACACAGCATGCCATCCAGGGGGAGGAGGAGGGAGAGTGTGGGGGGGGGGGGGGGGGGGTAGGAGGAGTAGGGGGAGGAAGAGGAGGGAGAGTAGGGGGGAGAGGGAAACGCAAGATGCAGCAGGGTGGGAGGGAAAGGGGGAGAAAAAAAAGAAAGAAAATAAAGAAAAATAAAATAAAAAATAAAATCACACACTCATCGTCATGTTGGGTGAATACTGCAAAGAGAGAAGAAGGGAAGGGGGGAAATAGATGAGCCAATGCTAGATTACACTGTTTATATGATGCTACAAAATTCAAGATGCAAGCAATAAGAAACTCCACTCAATGTAATTACGATTCTGTCCATGTATAAGTTTGTTATCATGCATAAGAAGTTTATATAAGACAGCCAGGTAAGACTTATACATATTTTCTATGTTGACATTATAAAACAAATCTAATTTCGACAAAGTAAGGTAAAGCCTGAAGGGAAAGTGTTTAGGATAAAGGAATCAAGTCAGCAGTGAGATGAGAATGTCCTCTCAGAAGCACACTGCCTGATGTTAGCGGGTTAGTGAAGAGAAGGACTGTAGTGCTGTAAAGTACTCACACTTTCACTTTGGAATGGGTTTAAAAAGTTCCCTGCCATCTCCCCATCATCCCGCGGAGTTCCCGGAGGGTTGTTCATGACTGCCATATTGTTGGGAGAATTCTACACCAAGAGGGAAATAAATCCAGATTTAGGCTTGCCATTTCTAGTGAATGGATGTTTCATTATAAAGTGCCATTATTTAATGAATGCCTGCTTTGGGTCCAAACCAAGTCATCAGTATTAGAAGTGCCTTCGATAAACTTTAGCTGATGGGTCTGCATTGAAATGAATGCAAGTTTATCTGGTGTGGAGTCTTTAAAGTCTCACCTTTGGCAAGCCATCCATGTCACCAGAGCCTGAAAACAACAAGAGAGAGAGATTGACATGGGAGAAAAGCTCATCAATATAAAGCTATGATCAACTGCTCCTCTGGTCGGGGATCACAGGTCATATGCTTTAATTAAACTATTTGTTTCAAATACAGATGAAACCCAACTTCATTGGCTTCATGTCTCACCTGCCTACAGAATCAATGTGCCTGCTTGCTGCCCATATAATCTGCTTCCACTTCAATCCATATTATGAAAGGAACGATCCTTCTAGTGTCCACAAGGGGGTACAGTCACACTAGAAAGCGCTACTTCTCAAGGAACTCAGCAGCCGGATTTCAACAATTCAAGCCGGATGACCACATTACTATTGTACAGTAATTCTAAATTACTGCCTAATATTTATATAAAAGTTTCAGAAATGTAAATGTTCATGTTTGCCAGAATGATTGAATGAATTCCAGGTAACAGTTTTACGTGCTGCTGACAGATGAGAAGAATATCATCACATTGATCGGCTGATAGCTGCTATTAAAACTCACCTAGCGATCCGTTCATATGGTGTGGCTCCATGCTTCCCATTCCTCCCATTGGGCCTTCAGGGCCCGGCCCCATTGTGAACTGTAAGAGAAAAACAAAAGAACAACACAGAAATGACAGAGTTACAACTTAATGATGTTTGTCATTATCATATCAAATTGCATAATCAGTGCCTCTACCCATTTGAAAACAGGAACCCCATGAAAAACAAAGAGCCTACTTACATTAGGCCTGTTACCACCAGGGCCAATAGGATTCATCATTGTGTAGATGTTTTCACTGGAATTTGTGGAGTCTGGTGAAAAGGAAACAACAGTTAGTCCAGCCTACAGTATATTTAGGGCTCCCGAGTGGCGCAGCCATCTAAGGCACTGCATCTCAGTGCTTGAGGCATCACTACAGACATCCTAATTAAATCACAACCGGCCGTGATTGGCAGTCACATAGGGTGGTTCCCCCAGCGTCGTCCGGGTTTGGCCGGTATACACCGTCATTGTAAATACAAATGTGTTCTTAACTGACTTGCCTAGTTAAATAAAGGTTAAATAAAAATAACAAAATAATCATATTTGAGCAGAACTACACAGTACTGTATTGCCTTCTCCCACATGAATGAACAGCCTTGAGATTGAACACTACTAAACCACCAAAATATGACGATGATTCACACTTAAACATGCAGGCTATAATTCATCTACCCAATGCCTAATGTCTCACACTTTTCAAATCTCATGTTCCCATGAACTTGGGGTTAAATCCTGATGACTACAGAGCCAGTGGGAAGTAAACAGGACCAGCACATCATGCTGCTCTCATTGTGTCTCCATCCTGCATAGAATATGAGAATTGAAGGGACCTTGATCCGACATTGTAGTGTGGTCAGAGTAGGTGATAGATGAACATAAAAAAATAAAGGAATCGCAAAATTGTGAAAGAGAGAGGGAAAAAGAGGGCAAGAGAACAGGCAAGAGAATGGGCAGGAGAATGGGCAAGAGAACGGGCAGGAGAATGGGCAAGAGAACGGGCAGGAGAATAAGAGCGTCTGCTAAATGACTTAAATGTAAATGTAATGTAAATGTAATGGGCAAGAGAACGGGCAGGAGAATGGGCAAGAGAACGGGCAGGAGAATGGGCAAGAAAACGGGCAGGAGAATGGGCAAGAGAACGGGCAGGAGAACGGGCAGGAGAACGGGCAGGAGAATGGGCAAAAGAATGGGCAGGAGAACGGGAGAAAGAGAAAAATAAAGAGAAAGAGGTAGGGAGTGTGGGGTTTGTTGCCTGGTTCTGGTCCTGGGTGTAGTATATGCAGTCGTGACTGGGTGTATGTGTGTGCAGTCGTGACTGGGTGTATGTGTGTGTGGGGAAGGGGGGGGGTCTTGGCGACTGCAGTGGAAAAGCATGTGAGAAGTGTTGTGCACATGTTGCCCCGGCAACACATCACAATAGGTGTATGTAAATAATAAATAGTGGATTAAAAATAAAAACCTCTCCACATCCCAACAAAAACAGCACATCCACAGGATGTTTGTCCAGAGCGGTGTGTTCTGACAGTACTTTCAACAGGAACATCAGACTGATGCAGCATAAGTGAGAACAACAGATGATCGCAGCTTGGTGGTCTGCCAATGTATACACATCCAATATGTAGCTATCCACATATCAATCTAAGATTACTTAAGATAAAAATTATTAGGTAAACAAAGTCAACAAGTGTGACTGACAGCAGAATAGTGAATGAAACAACCAGTTTAAAACCTGTTGAGACTCTCGGGGCAGTATTTTCATTTTTTGATATTTTGTCAGGACAAGATGCTAGAATATGCATATAATTGACAGCTTTGGATAGAAAACACTCTAACGTTTCCAAAACTCTAAAGATAGTGTCTGTGATTATAACAGAACTGATGTTGCAGGGGAAAGCCTGAGAAAAATCCAATCCGGAAGTGCCCCATATTTTGAAAGCTCTGCGTTCCAATGAGTCCCTATTGAGCTGTGAATGTGCCATCAACCAGCTTACGCTTTCTACGTATTCCCCAAGGTGTCTACAGCATTGTGACGTAGTTTTACGCATTTATGTTGAAGAATAGCCGTAGGCGGCTTCATTCGTAAATGGTCACCTGATGCCTCCCAGGGTGACTCTCGTGTAAAATACAGAGGTAGCCATTACTCCAATCGGTCCTACTGAAAAATGAATTGTCCCGACGGATATATTATCGAATAGATATTTGAAAAACACCTTGAGGATTGATTATAAACAACGTTTGCCATGTTTCTGTCGATATTAAGGAGCTAATTTGGAATATTTTTTGCCGTTTTCGTGACTGCAATTTCCGGGTGATTTCCCAGCCAAACGTGAAGAACAAACGGAGCTATTTCGCCTAAAAAAAATGATCTTTTGAGAAAAAATGAACTTTGGGAATCTACCTGGGAGTTTCGTGAGTGAAAACATCCAAAGTTCATCAAAGGTAAATTATTTAATTTGATTGCTTTTCTGATTTTCATGACAAGGTTGCCTGCTGCTAGCAAGGCATAATGCTATGCTAGGCTATCGATAAACTTACACAAATGCTTATCTAGCTTTGGCTGTAAAGCATGTTTTGAAAATCTGAGATGACGGTGATTAACAAAAGGCTAAGCTGTGTCTCAATATATTTCATTTGTGATTTTCATGAGTAGGAATATTTTCTAGGGATATTTATGTCCGTTGCGTTATGATAATTAGTTTCAGGCGATGATTACGCTCCCGCATGCGGGATGGGGAGTCAGTAGAGGTTAAATAGATTGAGGAGTGATATGGAGACATAAGTGTTGCGTACCTCCTGGGCTAGGCATGATGGGAGTTCCTGGTGGGCCTCCGCCGCCTGGAGGACCCTGGGAGAAAGACGAGAGGAGGAGAGAGAGAGATTTAGAGGAAAGATATTTCCAAAACATCTAGACATACAGTTCCTTCAGAAAATATTTACACCCCTTGAATTTTTCCTAATTTTGTGGGGTTACAAGGTGAGATTAAAATGTATTTACTTGTGATTTTTTTTGTCAATGATCTACACAAAATACAAATATTTATGAAAAATAAAACACTAATATATGTTGATTATATAAGTATTAAAAACCCTTGAGTCAATACATATTAGAATCACATTTGACAGTGATTACAGCAGTGAGTCTTTCTGGATAAATCCATGAACTTTGCACACCTGGATTAGAAAATAATTGCACATTTTTCTTTAAAGAAATATTTAAGCTCTGTCAAGTTGGTTGTTGAGCATTGCTAGACAGGCATTTTCAAGTCTTGCCATAGATTTTCCAGCTGATTTAAGTCAAAACTGCTAGGCCACTCAGGAACAGTCAATGTTGTCTTGGTAGGCAACTCCAGTGTATATTTGGCCTTGTGTTTTAGGTTATTGTCCTGCTGAAAGGTGAATTTATAAGCTCTATTCTGTTTATTTTTATCCTTAAAAACTCCCTAGTCCTTGTCGATGACAAGCATACCCAAAACATGATGCTGCCACCACCATGCTTGAAAGTATGAAGAGTGGTACTCAGTGATGTGTTGTGTTGGATATGCTCCAAACATTACACTTTGTATTCAGGACAAAGTTAATTTCTTTGCCACATTTTTTGCAGTTTTACTTTAGTGTCTTATTGCAAACAGGATGCATGTTTTGGAACATTTTTATTCTGTACAGGTTTCCTTCTTTTCACCCTGTCATTTAGCTTAGTATTGTGGAGTAACTACAATGTTGTTGATCCATCCTCAGTTTTCTCCTATCACAGCCAATACTCTAACTGAACTTTGAGCGGTTTCTTTCCTCTCAGGCAACTGAGTTAGGAAGGATGCCTGTATCTTTGTAGTGACTGGGTGTATTGATACCAGGCACCATTCTTTGCGAGGCATTGGAAAGCCACCCTGGTCTTTGGTTGAATCTATGTTTGAAATTCACTGCTCAACTGAGGGACCCTTACAGATAATTGTATATGTGGGGTACAGAGATGAGATTCAGTAGTCCTTCAAAAATCATGTTAACATTATTATTGCACACAATGTGAGTCCAGGCAGCTAAATATGTGGCTTGTTAAACACATATTTACTCCTGAACTTATTTAGGATTGCCATAACAAAGGGGTTCAATACTTAGACGCAATACATTTTTGCTTTTCATTTTCTATGAAAAACATAATCCCACATTGACATCATGGGGTATTGTGTGTAGGCCAGTGACACACAATCTCAATTGAAATCGGTTTTAAATTCAGGCTGTAACACAACAAAATGTCGAAAAAGTCAAGGGGTGTGAAAACTTTCTCAACGCACTGTATACAGTAGCATGCCAGTCAGATGTCAGCTATGGCTAACAATACTAACCAGTGTTTAGGCTTGAGACTTACCACATAGTTGCCAGGAGATGACGAGGAATAGGCTATCTATAGAAAGAGAATAGAAAAGGGAAACAATCAGTGAACTCATGACTTTCACAACAAAGAAACGCCTCTAAAATCAATGAGGCATTAGAGTGAGTGAGAAGGTGAGTGAGCATGACTTACTGAGTTTGCGTTGGGATTGGGCCAGGGACCACGACCTCCAGGACCCCTGAGACAGAGAGAGGGGAGGAAAATAGGCTGTGTGAGAGAGGCTCACTGTGGAACAAATTAGAGCTTGTATTTGCTCAAATTGTTACTTGTCAAATATTCTTACATCCTATCAGTGCTATTAATAGCAATTCCAATCGTACTTCAGATATTTGGACCAAAAAATATCATGGTAAGTAGATGGAGGTGATTAAATGCCTTTGGAGAATGACTGTACTCACATATTCATCCCTGGCATTCCTGGGCCCATGGAGTTGGGAGGAGGCCTCATTCCACCACCATAGTTCTACACAGAGAGAGGAATACACCGTGTCAACCCTTGGCACTAGTGAGGACAACACATGCCAGGGATCACCTTCTCATTTGTTGTGTTTAAGACAGATGCCAGTTTTTAATGACTTGATCCTGATCAGCAATGTACGTGTATAATGATAACAGGGGCATGTGTGTCTGAATATGTGGTGTGTGTGTGCACGTGTGTGTGTGTGTTGTGATGGTTGCACAGTGGGGGCTTGGCAGGACAGTAGCGTGGAGCAGAACACAGAGTAGCTCCATTCAGAGGTAGAGTTTTGTTCAGTGGATGATTACACTGGTCGAGCAGATGTCGCACAAGCTGCTGAATTGTTGTCTGCCAAAGTTACACAATGAGGGTAGCTGGAAGGGGCAGGGAGAGGCAGGGAGAAGGGGAGGGAGAAGGGCATAGAGGATGGAAGGGAGAAGGGGAGGGAGAAGGGCAGGGAGAATGGAAGGGAGAAGGGGAGGGAGAAGGGCAGGGAGAAGGGGAAGGAGGGGCAGGGAGAAGGTGAGGGAGAAGGGCAGGGAGAAGGACAGGGAGAAGGGGAGGGAGAATGGTAGGGAGAATGGAAGGGAGAAGGGGAGGGAGAAGGGCAGGGAGAATGGGAAGGAGGGGCAGGGAGAAGGTGAGGGAGAAGGGCAGGGAGAAGGACAGGGAGAAGGACAGGGAGAATGGCAGAAGGGCAGGGAGAATGGTAGGGAGGGGCAGTGAGAGGCAGGGAGAAGGGCAGCATGGCACATGAAGCTCAAACTGACTTGGTGATTGGAAACGAGACTGTGGATTTATACTTAACAAGGAGAGGGGTGCTACTTGAGGGGTATGATGTCGGGCACGCTTTGAGACAAAGCAGATAGAAATAGCTGGGGGGGAAAAGTAGCAAGAGCGATTCAGGTATTCCAAAACAACCGCAGGTGCTCTTGGAGGGGAATAGTACTAGAAAGGCTTAAGGACAAATTATAACCACAAATAAATGCTAAGTGGCATAAAGAAATCCAAGTCCAGGCACCTGCGTGAGTTAAAGGCTAAAGTCAAAAAGCCTTTAAAGTGTGGGCTACTTCACTCTTAAAATACACCAATGCGTTTTCTGCCTTCATTTTTTAAATGTATTTTATTTCACCTTTATTTAACCAGGTAGGCTAGTTGAGAACAAATTCTCATTTGCAACTGCGACCTGGCCAAAATAAAGCAAAGCAGTTCGACACATACAACAACACAGAGTTACACATGGAGTAAAACAAACATACAGTCAACAATACAGTAGAAACAAGTCTATATACGATGTGAGCAAATGAGGTGAGATAATGGATGTAAAGGCAAAAGGCCATGGTGGCAAAGTAAATACAATATAGCAAGTAAAACACTGGAATGGTAGATTTGCAGTGGAAGAATGTGCAAAGTAGAAATAAGAATAATGGGGTGCAAATGAGCAAAATAAATAAATAAAATAAAATAAATACAGTAGGGAAAGTAGTTGTTTGGGCTAAATTATAGATGGGCTATGTACAGGTGCAATAATCTGTGAGCTGCTCTGACAGCTGGTGCTTAAGCATGTTCCAGTTTAGGTCACCTAGCAGCACGAGCTCTGAAGATAAATGGGGGGGCAATCAGTTCACATATGGTGTCCAGAGCACAGCTGGGGGCAGAGGGTGGTCTATAGCAGGCGGCAACGGTGAGAGACTTGTTTTTAGAGAGCTGGATTTTTAAAAGTAGAAGTTCAAATTGTTTGGGCACAGACCTGGATAATAGGACAGAACTCTGCAGGCTATCTTTGCAGTAGATTGCAACACCGCCCCCTTTGGCAGTTCTATCTTGTCTGAAAATGTTGTAGTTAGGGATGAACATTTCTGAATTTTTGGTGGTCTTCCTAAGCCAGGATTCAGACACAGCTAGAACATCCGGGTTGGCAGAGTGTGCTAAAGTAGTGAATAAAACAAACATGCATGATACCAAGGATATTACGGTGACAGAAGTCATCAAAAGAGAGCGCATGGGGAATAGGAGTGGAGCTAGGCACTGCAGGGCCTGGATTCACCTCTACATCACCAGAGGAAAAGAGGAGGAGTAGGATAAGGGTACGGCTAAAAGCAATGAGAATTGGTCGTCTAGAACGTCTGGAACAGAGGAGGTTTCTGGGGGCGATGAAATAGCTTCAAGGTATAATGTACAGACAAAGGTATGGTAGGATGTGAAAACAGTGGAGGTAAACCTAGGTATTGAGTGATGATGAGAGAGATATTGTCTCTAGAAACATAATTGAAACCAGGAGATGTCATCGCATGTGTGGGTGGTGGAACTAATAGGTTGGATAAGGTATAGTGAGCAAGACGAGAGGCTCTACAGTGAAATAAGCCAATAAACACTAACCAGAGCAGCAATGGACAAGGCATATTGACATTAAGGAGAGGCATGCTTAGTCGAGTGAAGAAAAGGGTCCAGTGAGTAGTGAGGTTGGTTGGGGTCACTGCGATTCAGACAGCTAGCCGGGCAATCGGTAGAAAGCTAGCATAGGATGGAGGTCTGTTTTTAGCCACCTCGTGCGTTTCCGTCAGTAAGATTAGTGGGGTCCCGTGTGGTAGAGGGGATCAATCCAATTCACAAAAAAAAATAGATATAGTTATAGAGGCCCAAGAAAAAAAAAATTGCGTTCAGGTAACGTCGCGACGGAGGAGCTAGCTGGATAACTCCCTCGGGCAGATAACGTCGGTAGTCCAGTTGTGAAGGCCCGGTGGGGCTCCGCGTTGGCAGTAAAACGGGTCCGGATAGGTGATTGTAGCCCAGGAGTGGCTGATGGAACTCTTTAGCTGGCTAGCTCCGGAATAATTGATGTTTGCTCCGGGATTGACGTAAGCCAATAGTCACACGGATAGCAGCTAGCTAGCTGCGAGATCCAGGTATAAAATGTCCGGAGCTTGCGGTTGAAATCTGGGGACATGGAGAGAAAAATAGGTCCGGTATGTTCCGGTCCGAGCCGCGCCGTACAAAACTGGCGATAGATTTTCGAGCTAAAGGATAGCTGATGACCACAAACCGTGGTTAGCTGAATACTAACGATTAGCCAGTAAAGAAGCTAACTAGATTCAGACTAGCTTCTGATTAGCTTCTGGTTAGCTTCAGGCTAGCTTCTGGTTAGCTTCTATGGAGGATTACAGACTTGAGGTAAATAATACTTTTTTTTATAAATTGGTGAGGCGGGTTGCAGGAGAGTGTTTTGAAGTTGAGTTTATGGAAAATAAAAAATATATATAAAAAGGTATGCGAAGAAAGTTGCAAATATACATATATACGGGACACGACAAGATGAGGACAAAGGACGTCTGACTGCTATGCCATCTTGGTGACGCACACTTCATCAAGGTGTCTGGACCTGGATTTTTTTATGACACTTAGCAATTACACCACATGACCAAAAGTATGTGGACAGCTCCTCGACAAACATCACATTCCAAAATAATTGCCATTAATATGGAGTTGGTCCCCTCTTCACTGTTATAACTGCCTCCACTCTTCTGAGAAGGCTTTCCACTCGATGTTGGAACATTGATGCAAGGACTTGCTTGATTTGTGAATGGGGGCATTGTCATGCTGAGACAGGAAAGGATCTTCCCCAGGGTAGCCTAGTGGTTAGAGCGTTGGACTAGTAACCGAAAGGTTGCAAGTTTGAATCCCCGAGCTGACAAGGTACAAATCTGTCGTTCTGCCCCTGAACAGGCAGTTAACCCACTGTTCCTAGGCCGTCATTGAAAATAAGAATTTGTTCTTAACTGACTTGCCAAGGAAAATAAAGGTTAAAAAAATATATAAAAAAATGTTGCCACAAAGTTGGAAACACAGAATCATCTAGAATGTCATTGTATGCTGTAGCGTTAAGATGTCCCTTCACTGGAACTAAGGGGCTTAGCCAAAACATGAAAAACAGCCCCAGACCATTATTCATCCTCCACCAAACGTTACAGTTGGCACTATGCAGGTAGCGTTCTCTTGGCATCCGCCAAACCCAAATTCGTCCGTCGGACTGCCAGATGGTGAAGAGTGATTCATCACTCCAGAGAAGGCGTTTCCACTGCTCTAGAGTCCAATGGCGGCAAGCTTATACCACTCCAGCCAATGCTTGGCATCGCGTATGGTGATCTTAGGCTTGTGTGCAGCTGCTCGGCCATGGAAACCCATTTCATGAAGCTCCGGGACAAACAGTTATTGTCCTGACATTGCTTCCAGAGGCAGTTTGGAAGGCGGTAGTGAGTGTTGCAACCTTGGACAGATCATTTTTACGCACTACGCGCTTCAGCACTCGGCGGTCCCATTCTGTTAGCCCCACCCATTCGCGGCTGAGCCTTTGTTGCTCCTAAACATTTCCACTTCACAATAACAGCACTTACAGTTGACCTGGGCAGCTCTAGCAGGGCAGACATCTGATAAACGGATTTGTTGGAAAAGTGGCATCCTATGACTGTGATACATTGAAAGTCACTGAGCTCTTCAGTAAGGCCATTCTACTGCAAATATTTGTCTATAGAGATTTCATGTAAAAAATAGTGTATTTGTGGTTATACATTTTTAATTGAGCTTTTCCAGATAGAAATACTTTAGGTTGAGACAGACATTAGTGAATAAGTAGCGATGAAAGCAACATTGTGTGTTTAGTGTGTTATGCTGTAAATGGACATGGGGAACATGGATAGAGGGGTGGAGCAGCAGAGTTTAGGGGGAGTCATGGTGTCTGCCTGTACCTGTGGGCCCATGCCACCCATCCCTCTGGGGGGATTCATCCGCATCGGGCCGCCCATGTTTGGATGTCCTGGAGGAGGGATGATCGAGAGGAAGTCCGTCAGCATTGGACAATTTCAGACCAAATACATTCTACAATCACATATCCCTAAAGCTGCAATATGCAATGTGAGTTATAGATCTGTCAATTTCATTGAAAGCAAATCTAAGAAGCAGTAGATCTGTTCTATGTGTCCAATTTCTATGCTTCCCGTTCTTAAGTTCCGTTTTTGCGTCTTTTACTTTCGGTTTTGTACACCAGCTTCAAACAGCTGAAAAAAAAAAGTGTGGTTATTGAAAAAATATTATACAGCGATTTAGATGGTTTTGCTTGTTTTGTCACAGAACTATTGGAATTTTTGCAACCAGGAAATGGCGGAGTGATTTCTGCATATTGCACCTTTAAAGGGATACTGTGGGATTCTGGAAATTAACCCCTGTATTTAACTCCTTTTTGGGGGTAGGCACAAATTTACCTTTATACTTCCATAAATTTTATCTTCAGATGAGTCCTGTGACACTTGGAGAACCCCATTGTGATCGTGAGAATCTCCCCTTTCGCCTCCCGGGTGGCACAGTGGTTAAGGGCACTGTACTGCAGCGCCAGCTGTGCCATCAGAGACTCTGAGTTCGTGCCCAGGCTCTGTCGTAACCGGCCGCGACCGGGAGGTCCGTGGGACGACGCACAATTGGCCTAGCGTCGCCCGGGTTAGGGAGGGGTTGGCCGGTAGGGATGTCCTTGTCTCATCGCGCACCAGCGACTCCTGTGGCGGGCCGGGCGCAGTGCGCGCTAACCAAGGTTGCCAGGTGCACGGTGTTTCCTCCGACACATTGGTGCGGCTGGCTTCCGGGTTGGATGCGCGCTGTGTTAAGAAGCAGTGCGGCTTGGTTGGGTTGTGTATCGGAGGACGCATTACTTTCAACCTTCGTCTCTCCCAAGCCGGTACGAGAGTTGTAGCGATGAGACAAGATAGTAGCTACTAAAACAATTGGATACCACGAAATTGGGGAGAAAACGGGGTAAAAAATAAAAAAAATAAAAAGAGAATCTTCCCTTTCCACAGTGGGGTCACATTAGTTTGTAGCCCAAATGCAACTAACAGAAGTTGGCACATCGACGGTACCGACGTCAGACAAGTCCCCTGACACTTGGGAGGGCCGTAGTGCAAAACTGAGAACACCATCGTGAGAGTGTCCTCTTTCCATAGAGTGGTAATGGTTTCTAGGTCAAACTGTTCAGACGCTACAGATGTTTTCGTAAGAAGACCGATTTTTGGATATCTCATGGTCTGACAAACACCATTCTAACTCTGCTGCCTTCTATAGCTCTGCCACCTTGTTATGTCATTTAGATTGATGCAGTGGTGTGTCAATTGACTCTAGGGGGCTGAGGTTGTTTTTCTACCCAGAGGCAGATGAATATGCAGTACATACCCCTTTCTATCTCGAAAGCAATGATGTCCGAAGTTAAGAAAAACAGTGTTCGTTGTGGCAGTTTCACCAAGTACTGATTCCAGCTTTAAGCTAATAGATATTACACATTACAAAATGAATAGAAGTGTGAGGTGTTTACCCTGTGGTCTGGTTGGGTCCAGGCTGTTTGGCAGGAGAGGCTGTGACCCTGGGACTCCCACAGGGGGCTGAGAGACAAAGGGTAAGAGAGAGACTAACATTAGCACAGAGCATTCAACTCCCTGACAATGTACTACTCACATGTAAGACACATACTTCTAGTAGAGAACACCTTTTTTTGGGGGTGGGGTGGGGGTACTTTACCTGATTTGGCATGCGGAGCGATGGGCGAGGTCCACCTGGGTACCTTGGGGACATGAAAGGCTGTGGGGAGGAGGACAGATGTCAACGTCAGTCTTGTCCGGTCATGCTACTGTACGACTTTCAGCTGTCAGCAGGGGGAACCATTGTGCTGGAGAAAGTGAGCTTTGTTTGCATTCTACACAAGGCAAAGGTTGTGTCTGAACAATAGTCTGAACAACAGTCTGAACAATAGTCCTCAGATGCCGTAGACTAATAGAACAGAATGGAACAGGGGAAATAAAGAGGGAAGGTAAAAGAGAGAGGGGGGAAGAGAGGAAGATGGAGTAGAGGATGGGCGTGGGTGATGTCAGCATGTTGAATGAGGGAACTGTAGAGGATGAGGGATGAGGATGTTAGTGTGTGTGCAGGAGGGTAGTGGAAGAATACACATCTATACCGGTTTTAACACACGCACACACCCCCACACACACAAACACAACTGACTGTATTGATCAATTGTCCAACAGAGCTACCAGACAACATTTTGACAGTGTGATAGAGGTGTATCTAAAGGCGTCAACATGCTTCAGTTCGGCTGGCGCCTAGCCGAGTTGTGCTCGCATACTCCTTTAAAAAGACCTTGGCTTGAACAACAAGAAAACAGCAGCAATAGTACTGTTTGTCCATTTTAAGACACCGTAGCCAGGATACCCTTCCACAAAATAGTCTGACTTAATCTAAGATAATTCAAGAAATCTGTCATTTATTTTGACGTTTTTGCCAAGGAGATCTTAGACGCGCAATTTGACATCTAAATAAGGTGTTTGGTTCAGTATATCTCAAGTGAAAAAACATGCAGGAGTACAGGCTCTTCATTCAAGAATTCCTACTGTTGAATAATGGCAGATGTGGGGGGCGTAGACTTCGGCTGCTGACTTCAGCTCGCCTCGAGAAAAAATCCAACACGTCACAAAATGTTGTCATAATATCTGCACGGACTGTTCTGAACTGTTTAGGCTGAGAAGTATGCGGACACATAAAAAAAAGTTGTATCCAAAAAAGACTTTCATTAATCAAGGGAAAACAAAATATAATAATCATTAAGAGCGCAACTAACCAGTGTTATTGACAATGACATAACACACAAATTATCATGCTATGAGAGATGTGTACGGTCAGGCGAAACATGACGCCATGACAACACAGAAACAGGCTTTCAGAGCCAATTAAACGCAAGGTACTACTTGGTCGAAGGGAGACGAGGCCAGCTGGAGGACAGGTTAAGTAATGACCAGGCCCTGGAGGGAAAGACTGCCATTTCCCCTTTACTCTCCATCGCTCTCCCTCTATCCCTTCATCTAGCTGTCCTTAATTCTCTCTCCCCCCTCTCCCTTCTCTCTCCTCTCTCCAATCCCGCTCTCCTCTCTCCCATCCCTCTCTCCCCCTCTGCTTTTGTCTAAGCCAAGTTGTGGTGAGTTTGTGTGCGAGCGTTCCACAGTGCAATATTAATGGGATATGAATGGGATATTGATGGGATATGGGATAGTGAGTGCCGGGGTCAGGGAGAGGAGAGAGCATGCCTGCTCTGCTCAGCCTGGCCAGATGCACCCCCACTCTTCCTCTATTCGATACAGCTGGGCCAACACAGCTGAATTATTTATCCAATCTACAGCGTCATGGCCACTGTCTGTCCACAACTAGAGAGCAGGGCTGTTTGTATGGACATATGTGAGTGTGAGTGGACAGGCAGAGAGGAAGAGACCAAGGGAGACAGAGGCCTCTCAGTGTGAGTGGACAGGCAGAGAGGAAGAGACCAAGGGAGACAGAGGCCTCTCAGTGTGAGTGGACAGGCAGAGAGGAAGAGACCAAGGGAGACAGAGGCCTCTCAGTGTGAGTGGACAGGCAGAGAGGAAGAGACCAAGGGAGACAGAGGCCTCTCAGTGTGAGTGGACAGGCAGAGAGGAAGAGACCAAGGGAGACAGAGGCCTCTCAGTGTGAGTGGACAGGCAGAGAGAAAGAGACCAAGGGAGACAGAGGCCTCTCAGTGTGAGTGGACAGGCAGAGAGGAAGAGACCAAGGGAGACAGAGGCCTCTCAGTGTGAGTGGACAGGCAGAGAGGAAGAGACCAAGGGAGACAGAGGCCTCTCAGTGTGAGTGGACAGGCAGAGAGAAAGAGACCAAGGGAGACAGAGGCCTCTCAGTGTGAGTGGACAGGCAGAGAGGAAGAGACCAAGGGAGACAGAGGCCTCTCAGTGTGAGTGGACAGGCAGAGAGGAAGAGACCAAGGGAGACAGAGGCCTCTCAGTGTGAGTGGACAGGCAGAGAGGAAGAGACCAAGGGAGACAGAGGCCTCTCAGTGTGAGTGGACAGGCAGAGAGGAAGAGACCAAGGGAGACAGAGGCCTCTCAATGTGAGTGGACAGGCAGAGAGGAAGAGACCAAGGGAGACAGAGGCCTCTCAGTGTGAAGTGGACAGGCAGAGATAGTGAGTGAGAAGTGAAAGGGGGAGTGCCTGCCTATGCAGCAAGAGGTGAGGGAGAGGGGGCAAAGCGTGTGTGAGAGAGAAGGGTGTGTGTGAGTGTGTCTTACCTGGCCATGAGGTCCCATCATGGGGTTGTTGGGGTTGTGTGGGGGTGGCTGTGCGTGGGGTGACGGCTGGGAGCCGGGAGGTCCCTTTAAGAGAGAAGAGAGAAGGAGATGAGTGACACAGTGAGACTCGGAGGGCCATGGAGTTGAGCTAGCTATAGGTGTTGATGCTCCCTCTACATCTAGCACACATAATAACACCCGCCCAGGATAGAAGCACGATACAACCTCTGGCTCATGGATCAGCTGTGCTTTTAAACACACTAGACCACTATGGCTAACTGTTTAGAATTCAGGTGTGTGTACTGTGTGTTTATTCATGAAATGTGTTAAAATAATATATGTCACCTTAAATATCATTCATTTAATTAATCTCTTAGCAACACAGTCATACTTAAGTCATTCCCAACTGACAGTGTAGGAAAGGAAATCTTACCACATACAGTAACTATGTACGTAAATACATGACATAAAACATCTAACCTCAGAAATAGGTATACCTAGATAACCCATTTAGAAAGCACCTCCTGTTCTCACTTGAACACAGAGTATGTAAAGACCCAATCATACAGAGGAGACACACACATTCACAGTCAAGTGTTGTTTTATCAGCCAGTCTTTCAGAGCCTCGATGACGCCTGAAGCTCTCAGGTAACCATGTGCAGCCATTTCAAAGCAGACACACACCAGACCCCCCCCCACACCACACACACACACACACACACACACACACACACACACACACACACACACACACACACACACACACACACACACACACACACACACACACACACACACACACACACACACACACACCAGTCACGCATGCATACACACCCTGCTGAAGCCTTCAGGTAATGTAACAGACTGGTAATCCCCTAATCCTGCCATTTCAAATCTGCAACACCAGACACACACCTGTATGAGCACTAACTAAACACACACACACACACACACACACACACACACACACACACACACACACACACACACACACACACACACACACACACACACACACACACACACACACACACACACACACACCTATTTCAACTGAATGTCTGCCCACGGGAGCAGAAACACTTATCTGTCTAACACACTACACATGTCTGCACCTGGCCAGGAGACAATCCTTCTATCTAACACTAGAAGATCCAACCTGTCTGATGAAACCTAATTCCTACTAAATCAAACAAACTCTCTTCAGTTCCGACAGACCAGGCAGCAGCAGACACCAGCAGTATCTCCCATTCTCCTGCTCAACCACCCTGAGAAGCCCTGGCACTGGGGAGAATGGTGGTGCGCTGACAGAGGGGAGAGCAGTGAAACAAAATGTACAAAAATTGAGCTTGAGAATGAAAATAAATAAAACCTCAACTCTAATGATTTCAACTACTTTTTTTTAGCAGTACAATATATAATAATAATAATATATGCCATTTAGCAGACACTTTTATCCAAAGCGACTTACAGTCATGTGTGCATACATTCTACGTATGGGTGGTCCCGGGGATCGAACCCACTACCCTGGCGTTACAAGCGCCATGCTCTACCAACTGAGCTACACAGTACAACAATGCTTCAGCCCTAAGAGGCAAGCAGCAAGTCAACCAATGCTGACTTAGAGGTGTACAGTGTTAGAGGTATATGTACCCACTAAGTCACCATCGTCCTCATCGACCACCTCATGTACAGGCCTCTCCAAGTGAGGGCCGTGTTGATAAGGCACATAGCTGTGGACTTATGAGGAGCTCTTGTGATTAAGTGTTTCTAGCGAGAGGTTTTTACAAGTGTGTGTTGTGTATAAATCCCACTTACCATAGCAGCCTAATGCTTTCATTTACAATTCTAACCTAGAGAAGAGAAAAATATGACATATTTTTTATCAGTAATAAATATGACTGCAGCTGTAGAGTTCTGGATCTGAGTAAGTGTTATGAAAAAGACAGATGTCACAAGTCATGATAGTAGACTAGGTGAAAAATATGTTGATTAACCCCAACTGCACCTGTAAGTCGCTCTAGATAAGAGCGTCTGCTAAATGACTACAATGTCAAATGTAAATAGTAGCATTGCGGCAATGGCTGAGCATAGGGCCGTGTTAGCTAGCAACTTTTTGGATGGTGGTCAACACCAGCTGCACTACCTGGCCTCCCAGCAGTTTAAAGTGGAGGGCTGTCGCTGTAGTGGTGGACTGTGTGTGTGTGTCTGTACGGGTGCGTCTGTACGGGGGAAGAAGAGGGTGGTGGGGTGGGGGTTAAATGAAGCAATTAATAAAATAATTTTCTACACAGCTAAGGAGATAACAGCTTGGCAGTGTACCACAAACCCATCAACAAAAGCCACCCAGTGTCCCAGACTCACCCTCCCCAGATCTGCTTTAGGAACAACACAACAACTCTGCTGCTTTCCCTGAAGGGGCAGTAACTGAACACAGATTGGATGGCAATACTGAGCCTGTCATGTGTGTATGCATATGCAGTACTTCTCCATCTCCACTAGAGGGCAGTGCAGATCTACCATAGACAGGCCCGAACACAAAAGGCAAACTGAAACACAACAAACAAAGCCTGGTTGAACAACAGCACAACGCACACTCATTGTCATTCCTTTCTACATTCCAGCAGCAGTGCTACAGGCTCATGGCATGGCAACCTGTCAGCTCAGTAGGGAAAGACTGCCATGAGGGTTTGCTCCCCGAGGAGACTGAAGAATAGTGCGCTGATTTAGCGTGTTACTATGGTATGAAGCCGTGAGTCACTGTCGTGTATCTGTGATTCCTGCCACAGTGGTCAGGAATGTCAGTCTTCGTTTCAGTGGCAGACCTGGAATAGGCTCTGCAATGGTTGAAC
Source organism: Oncorhynchus gorbuscha (assembly GCF_021184085.1). NCBI lineage: Eukaryota > Metazoa > Chordata > Actinopteri > Salmoniformes > Salmonidae > Oncorhynchus > Oncorhynchus gorbuscha. The sequence goes on from NC_060178.1 coordinate 21,235,186, forward strand.
ATAAACTAGAATCCTGAATCAACAGCTCACGAGTCTTCGTCATTAAAATCCAAACCAGGTTTAGTTGAACCACTCGTATAATATGCTATTGCCAGACTAGGCTACAGAGAGACAGTTGACAACGTGAACAACAGACTGGGACTGGAGAGAGAGAAAGAGTTGGCCCAGGAATGCCAATACTCCTTCTCCAGTGGTCCTATTCACATATAACTTCTACCAGCCATTCTCAAACTTTAACCCATAGGATCCAGTCTAACCTTCTACTATAGAGATCAAGACATGTTCAAACACAATGGGTAGTCCATCAACCCAACAGAGTTCTAATCAAATCATATAAAATATTATTAAAATCACAAGCTTCGTAAACAACAGGTGTAGACTAACAGTGAAATGCTTACTGGATGGCAGGGAACTCGACCCCAGCGATGTACTGGGCCGTACACACTACTCTCTGTAGAGCCTTGCCAAACAGTACATACCAAGTTCTGAAGCAACGAGTCAAGATACTCTTAATGGTGCAACTGTATAACTTTTTGAGGATCGGAGGGCCCATGCCAAATCTTTGCATCCTCCGGAGGGGGAAGAGGCGTTGTTGTGCCCTCTTCACGACTGCCTTGTGTGTGTGTGTGTGTGGACCATAATAGATCCAGAAAGATATGGACACAGAATCTCTCGACCCGTTCCACTACAGCCCTGTTGATGTGAATGGTGGCGTGCACGGCCCTCCATTTCCTGTTGTCCACGATCAGCTCCTTTGTCTTGCTGACATTGAGGAAGAGATTGTTCTGGCTAGTGTGAACAGTGAGTACAGGAGGGGACTAAGCATGCACCTCTGAGGGGCCCCCGTGTTGAGGGAAAGGGGATATCTAGTCAGTTGTACAACTGAATGCATTCAACCAAAATGTGTCTTCCGCATTTAACCCAACTCCTCTGAATCAGGTCAGCGTGGCAGATGTGTTGTTGCCTACCCTCACCACATGGGGGAGGCTCGTCAGGAAGTCCAGGATCCAGGTGCAGAGGGAGGTGTTTAATCACAGGGTCCTTAGCTTAGTGATGAGTCTGGAGGGCACTACGGTGTTGAAAGCTGAGCTGTTGTCAGTGAACAGCATTCTCACATTGGTGTTCCTCTTGTCCAGGTGGGAAAGGGCAGAGTGGAGTGCAATAGTGGTTGCGTCATCTGTGGATGATTCTCTAGAAGAGAGTAGCTACTACACCCAAGCTAGACATTATCACCTATCAATACCTTGACTCTTAAGACTCACCTGACCAACAAACTCAGCCCCAGGCGACATAACTACGATACGCACCAACAGTGATCCAATTTTAGATGACAGTTAGCTAGCTGTCTCTGACTATGGAGAGACATTCCTGTAACAGTGCATATACTGAAGATTGGAAACCAGCTCTGTTCTATTTATGACCACGGTTTACGGCTTTAAGAGTATGGTTTGAAATAACAATGGATTGACATAGGAGCGGCAGGTAGCCTAGCAGTTACGAGCGTTGGGCCAGTAACCGAAAAGTCTCTGGTTCCAATCCCTGAGCCGACTACGTGAAAAATCTGTTGTGCCTTTGAGCGAAGCACTGAACACGAATTGCTCTGGATAATTTTGGGGCTTCCGAGTGGAGCAGTGGTCTAAGCCACTGCATCTCAGTGTTAGTGGCATCACTACAGACCCTGGTTTGATTCCAGGCTGTATCACAGCCGTCCGTGATTGGGAGTCCCAATGTCGGCGCACAATTTGCCCAGTGTCGTTTGGCCGGCGTAGGCCGTCATTGTAAATAATAAAACTGACTTGCCTCGTTAAATAAAGGTTAAATATATATATATATTTAATGTAAAATGTAATAATTTAACAATGTTTTCTGCTAACCTCACTGGGGTAACCTGCTTGTTACTGTGTGCCAGCAGTCTCCTAGTCCTCCATTCTCCTAGTGTGCGTTGGGCCTGCCCATTCCAGTGAAGTTTTGCCGTGAGGATTATTAAGCGGGCCGACCCCTTCTATATCAGGGAGAATCGCAGATCCGGGCCAGATGCCAACACACAGGCTTTGTGGTCCTCCTTCCCCAAACTCTCCCTCCTTCCTTCCCTTCCTCCCTCCCCTCCGCTGCAGGACCCTGATGTGAGCCCTGGCCTATGAGGTACAGATTAGGGGAGTCTCTCAGGGCTGCTCTCGGGGCTACCCCATCAGTGCTGGGGTCACCTATGTTAATTACCCCTCTCCTCTGAATTTGGGAGGGATGCTGGAACACACACCACTCGCTACTATTGTACAAGCACGCATATACCGCCACGCACACACACACACACACACACACACACACACACACACACACACACACACACACACACACACACACACACACACACACACACACACACACACACACACACACACACACACACACACACACACACACACAGCCATGCACACACACAGCCACACACACACACATGCACACACACACACACACACACACACACACACACACACACACACACACACACACACACACACACACACACACACACACACACACACACACACACACACACACACACACACACACACAGCCATGCACAAGCACACACAGCCATACACAAGCACACACACACACAAAGCCATGTACAGGCACAACCACATACACACACACACACAGCCACATATACACACATGCACAGGCACACACACTCATGCATAGACACACAAACTCATGCACACACATACACAGCCACGCACACACTCAGAGCCATGCACACCAACACACACGCACACGCACACACACAGCCACGCACACAGCCACGCACACAGCCACGCACAAGCACACACACCACAGCCATGCACACACACACACACACACACACACACACACACACACACACACACACACACACACACACACACACACACACACACACACACACACACACACACACACACACACACACACACACACACACACACACAGCCTTGAACAAATACACACAGCCCTGCACACACACACACACACACACACACACACACACACACACACACACACACACACACACACACACACACACACACACACACACACACACACACACACACACACACACACACACACACACAGCCATGCACACGCTCACAGCCACGTAAACGCACAGCCACGTAGACAACCACGCACACACACACACACAGCCACGCACACAGCCATGCACAAGCACACACACACCACAGCCACAGCCACACACACACACACACAGCCTTGAACACACACAGCCTTGAACAAATACACACACACACACACACACACACACACACACACACACACACACACACACACACACACACACACACACACACACACACACACACACACACACACACACACACACACACACACACACACACACACACACACACACACACACACACACACACACACACACACACAGCCATGCACACAGCCACGTACACGCACACACAGCCACATACACGCACACACCACACGCACACACACACAGTCATGCATACACACACACACATTCATGCACACACACACAGCCGCACACACACACAGCCACACACACACACACACACACACACACACACACACACACACACACACACACACACACACACACACACACACACACACACACACACACACACACACACACACACACACACACACACACACACACAGCCATGCACACAGCCACGTACACGCACACACAGCCACATACACGCACACACCACACGCACACACACACACACAGTCATGCATACACACACACACATTCATGCACACACACACAGCCATGCACACACACACAGCCATGCACACACACACACACACACACACACGCATCCATGCACACGCACACACAGCCACGCACACACGCACACACAGCCACGTACACACACACACACATTCATGCACACACACACACACACATTCATGCACACGCACACAATCATGCACAAGCACAGACAGCCATGCACACACACACAGCCATGCACACAGACACACACACACACACACGCACACAGCCACACACACAAATACAAAGCCATGCACACACACACAGCCTTGCACAAACACACACACACACACACACACACACACACACACACACACACACACACACACACACACACACACACACACACACACACACACACACACACACACACACACACACACACACACACAGCCATGCACACAGCCACGTACACGCACACACAGCCACATACACACACACACCACACGCACACACACACAGTCATGCATACACACACACACAGCCATGCACACACACACAGCCATGCACACACACACACACACACACACACACACACACACACACACACACACACACACACACACACACACACACACACACACACACACACACACACACACACACACACACACACACACACACACACACACACACACACACACAGCCATGCACACAGCCACGTACACGCACACACAGCCACATACACGCACACACCACACGCACACACACACAGTCATGCATACACACACACATTCATGCACACACACACAGCCATGCACACACACACAGCCATGCACACACACACACACACACACACACACACACACACACACACACACACACACACACACACACACACACACACACACACACACACACACACACATCCATGCACACGCACACACAGTCACGCACACACGCACACACAGCCACGTACACACACACACACATTCATGCACACACACACACACACATTCATGCACACGCACACAATCATGCACAAGCACAGACAGCCATGCACACACACACAGCCATGCACACAGACACACACACACACACGCACACAGCCATGCACACACAAATACAAAGCACACAGCCACACACACAAATACAAAGCCATGCACACACACACAGCCTTGCACACACACACACACACACACACACACACACACACACACACACACACACACACACACACACACACACACACACACACACACACACACACACACACACACACACACACACAGCCACACAGCCACACAGCCACACAGCCACACAGCCACACACACACACACAGCCACACACACACACACACACACACACACACACACACACACACACACACACACACACACACACACACACACACACACACACACACACACACACACACACACACACACACACACACACACACACACACACACACACACACACAGCCATGCACACAGCCACGTACACGCACACACAGCCACATACACGCACACACCACACGCACACACACACAGTCATGCATACACACACACACACACATTCATGCACACACACACAGCCATGCACACACACACAGCCATGCACACACACACACACACACACACACACACACACGCATCCATGCACACGCACACACAGCCACGCACACACGCACACACAGCCACGTACACACACACACACATTCATGCACACACACACACACACACACATTCATGCACACGCACACAATCATGCACAAGCACAGACAGCCATGCACACACACACAGCCATGCACACAGACACACACACACACACGCACACAGCCACACACACAAATACAAAGCCATGCACACACACACAGCCACACAGCCACACACACACACACACACACACACACACACACACACACACACACACACACACACACACACACACACACACACACACACACACACACACACACACACACACACACACACACACACACACACACACACACACACAGCCATGCACACACACACAGCCTTGAACACACACACACGCACACACAGCCTTGAACAAACACACACAGCCACTCACAGAGCCATGCACACTCACACACCCACACAGACACACCCACACAGACACACAGCCTTGAACAAACACACACAGCCACTCACAGAGCCATGCACACTCACACACCCACACAGACACACCCACACAGACACACAGCCTTGAACAAACACACACAGCCACTCACAGAGCCATGCACACTCACACACCCACACAGCCACACCCACACAGCCACACCCACACAGCCATACCCACACAGCCACACCCACACAGTCACAGCCACACCCACACAGCCACACCCACACAGCCACACCCACACAGTACTGTACAACCTTGCAAGCACATGCAAAAACTCTGATTTATGCACTACTTTTTAATACTTTTTCTTGTACTTTTTTCCCTGACAGAAAGAAACAGACAAGTCAGCTGAGGAGAGAGAGAAATAAGCAGGAATATTGAGGAATGATGGGTGATGGTGTAAAAAGTGAGGAAGGTAGCTGAATCCTGCATGGAGGAGAGATTAGCAGAAGAAAGAGGGAGCAGAGACAGAAGTCACTGAGTTGTTGTCGGGGTGTGTGTGTCGGGGTGTGTGTGTCGGGGTGTGTGTGTCGGGGTGTGTGTGTGTGTGTGTGTGTGTGTGTGTGTGTGTGTGTGTGTGTGTGTGTGTGTGTGTGTGTGTGTGTGTGTGTGTGTGTGTGTGTGTGTGTGTGTGTGTGTGTGTGTGTGTGTGTGTGTGTGTGTGTGTGTGTGTCGCTTGAGATGTTGAGAGAGTGAGACAGAGAGTGAGGGAGAGATAGAGAACAAAAGTGAATGAGAGAAAGATAGCAGGCACATGAAGGAGGGGGGAGAGAAGGAAGGTCATTAGTAAAGAGAAGACAGAGTTTGTCCATAACAGTGAAGGGGTTATCATTTTTCAGAACACACCACAACTCTGCTGGAGAAACCTCTACAGAGGGCTAAGCTTGGATAACAAATACAGTAGTGGAAACAGAACACATGATTAGTAAGATCTGACTGTACATAGACAACAGACTAAATGACTCCGAGGGGCAGTCTGTCAGAGAGCTCTGTCTGTGTGTGTGTGTCTACAGTACACCATTGTAAAACGATGCCATGGGAATAACTGGTGTGATCTTTGCTCCATACTTTACTACTACACACTGATCCAGCGTGCTTGTGTGTGTGTTTGTGTGTGTGTGTGTAGGCTTCTGTTTAACCCCCCCCCACACACACTCTCTTTTGCCTGACTGGCCGCTGAGCAGGGAGGCAATTGCTGCAGTGGAGAACAGTGGAGTAAGACTTCCCTTCTTTCACTCCCTCCCTCTACTTATCCATCTCTGCCTCTTCCTCCCTCGCTGCCCCATCTCTCCTCTCTCTCCCAGTCCCTCTCTTTCTCAGTCGTTCTTTCATATCTGCCTCTTCTCCCTCTCCATCTTTCAGTCCCTCTCGGCCTCTTCTCTCTCTCCCTCTCCCCCCTCTCTCTGTCACACACGCTCATGGCTAACAGGACCGACAGAAGACAGTACAACAGCCAGCCCCGCAAAAAACACACACTGGACAAACACCCACACACTGGACAAAAACCCACACACTGGACAAAACTGAAAACCATATTTGCAGTAGCTTCATGACATTTGATCAACAAGAGTATATTTTCAGGATACAGTATGTTTAAACGACGGTGTGTGTGTAGTCAGATAGGGTGCGCGCCCCCATCATCAGGTGACCTCCCAGACAGCCATCAGACAGCAGTGATGACAGGAGGAATTAGCAGAGTAACACAACCCAGAGAAAACCCTCCCTCCCATCCCAACCTCCCTGTCCCTGGCCAGCCAGACCTAGTCTACCTCAAGCGAGCGAGAGATCTTACTTGAAAGAAGCCCGGGGGCATGGGTCCACCAGGCATGCCATCGTTGGGGGGCATGTTACCCATCACCGGACTAGGGGCAGCAGCTGCACTCTGCAAAACACAAAGTAAACACACACACACTTAGTACTCTGAAACAAACACGCACACACAAGTCATTCACACTCACATATCTTATACACTATACTACACACAAAGGCAATGACATAAATCTGTCCCTTCACCACAATAGTCTGATGTAGCCTAGTCTCCACTGCTCGGGGTTGTATTCCACACGAGGAAAGATGTGGATTGTTTTGGGTGGTTTTGGCGTTTTCAGACAGAAGAAATGGGTGGAGTGTAAGGCGTAACATTATCTGCAACCTGACCGTCTGGCTCAGATTGCTTCTTCTTCGCTGCATTCAGACCATATTAAAAAGACAAGAATCTGTCTCTCTTTATGAATTTGTAAGCATTTATGCTGAGTAGAAATACAAAATAAATGAAATATATGTTGTGTGTGCTTTTGTTTGTGTTTGGCTAGCTGTGGTGAAATCTCTCCTAAGCAGGGGGTTGAACCCCCTCCCCCAAGGTATGTAAGGCAGTGGCTGAGTCTGCTGTATGTTTCTCAGGCTGTCTATTCACCAGGCGGCACCCAGTGAAGGGGATTACACAGCTGCCCAGAGCCCTCTCCTCCCCTCTCACCCCATGTAACCAGACCCCCCCAGCCATCACAGTGCAAACAGCCCCTCCATCCCTAACCCGCTCGGCCCAGACACTCACTAACGGGCCCTGGGGCCACAGGGCAGGCCGTGTGTGTGTGCAACACACACACACACACACACACACACACACACACACACACACACACACACACACACACACACACACACACACACACACACACACACACACACACACACACACACACACACACACACACACACACACACACTAAGCGGATAAAAAAGCTTGATGTGATTGTAAGATAATGGTAGTGAGAAGGTATTTTCATTACATATAGTTGAACCAGTTGCCAGGGAACAGAGGCTATGTAGTTACTGCTTTATTCAGTAGACAAAGAAAATATAGTGACTGCATAAGTGGTAGATTATAAATGTCTTCAAATAGCTTCAAACCTGCCCTATCTGGGCGAGGACCAACTGCTGACCATTTAGTTACCTCTCAACGACTTCTAGTGCATACTATGTATGGGAGGCAGCAGTGTGAATGCTTGGTCATGGAGAGGGGGAGAGGGGATAAAAGAGAGGAGAGAGGGGGAGAGGAAAGAGTGTGACTACGGGAGGGATGTGAAGATAGGAGTGAGGGGAGAGAAAAGAAGAGTGGGAGAGGAGAGAGAGGAGAGTGAGGGGGAGAACAGAATGAATGGAGAGAGGGCACAGGGGAGGGGAGTGAGTGATGAGAGGTGGTTAACTGGGTTTGTCAGCATGTACAGTATTTAGTCAATGGCAGCTGTTTGTCCAGTACAGTGGAGCCGCCATGTTGGCTGATTGAAAATGGAACCCAAGGCCACACTACTACCATCATGTCACAGTTTTTTACGATTGCTTACACACTAAAATTGAACTTTTCCCACAAATAGCAAAACCTTACACTAAAGGAGCAAAACACAAGGCTAGATTTGCACAACTGTAAGCACATTGTCAGCTTCACACTATTTGCAAAACATTACACACAGTGATTTGCAAAACACCAAACACACTTGTATACATCAGACACAGAAGTATATCATGATGTCACTTCCCTGCAATTCCAAAGCACTGACTGTATTATCACACCTATGAGCCAATCTGTTAAACACAGCCATCAGGTGCACAAACACATGATTGCTAAATTGTAGACACACCAATCAGGTTTAAGCACTATAAAAATGTAGCATGTAGATCCACCTGCCTTCAACCAAAATGGAAGGAGTCAGAAGAAGAGTGAGGGTGTCATGTTTGTCATTTATTATCATGTCTTGTCCCTGTGCTCCCCATTCTATTCGTTTCCCTCTGCTGGTCTTATTTGTTCATTCCTCCTTCTATCCCTCTCTCTGAACCCTCCTCTCTCACTCTCTCGCTTCTCTTCTCTCTATCGTTCCGTTCCTGCTCCCAGCTGTTCCTATTCCCCTAATCATCATTTAGTCTTCCCACACCTGTTCCCGATCCTTTCCCCTGATTAGAGTCCCTATTTATTCCTTTGTGTTCCGTTCCTGTCCCGTCGGTTCCTTGTTTAGTATTCACCATGCTGTGATTGGTTTACGCCCTGTCCTGTCGTGTTTTAGCTGTGATTGTGTTTCGCCCCTGTCCTGTCGTGTTTTTTGCCTTCATCAGATGCTGCGTGTGAGCAGGTGTCTCTGTCAATCTCCAGCCCCAGGCCCAGGTACCTGCAGTCTGTGGAAGGTTTCTCTTGTTATTCCCCCCAGACTCAGGATTTCTGTTATTCCCTGTTTGGACTTGAATAACGATCTGTTTCTGCCCCAGGCTCAGGTCCTCTATCACCTGCATGACAGAAGGAACCGACCAAGGAATGGACCCAGCCCCAGGCTCAGTTACACCCGTCAAGATCCAGGAGCCATCTCGGCAGACACGAGCAGGAATTGTCTGCTCAGGCCATGCCGTGGAGAACCTGGCCGCTCAGGTTTACCGACCTCATCTGGACAGTTCCAGAGTCTACGTCTCCAGCCACCTGTTACTTCCTGGCCTGCCGAGCCTCCAGAACCTAGGGTTAATAACCCAGCCCCGGGCAGCCCACTGAGTGCCCCTCCATTCAGGCCAGTGGAGATTGTGTTCTCTCTCCAACCCAACACATACCCTAGATTCAGGCCAGGTTGCTTACGTCATTTCAGGCTCCTTACTGGCCGGGCTCGAGAATGGGGCACAGCTATTCTGGGAGGCAAGGCTGATTGCTCTAACAAGTTCCAGAACTTTAAAGAGGAGATGATTCGGGTTTTTGACCGTTCAGTTTTTGGTAGGAGGCTTCTAGGGCCCTGGATTCCTTATGCCAAGGTGAACGGTCCATAACGGATTATTCTATTGAGTTTCGCACTATTGCCTCTGTGAGTGGATTAAATTCGCTGTCTCCGTTTTCTGAGAGGGACTCCACGCAGTGGTTAGGATGAGATTCTACTCCCGGGAGGTTCCTGGGACAGATGTGGACTCTTTGATTATTTTTAATGCCATTATGGTTTAGAAATACGGGTAGATATTGTCACCGGGTCTGGAAGAGAGCTCGCATTTACGTTTGTCTTTTGCTCCGCTAACAGCAACCATCTGCCCTCCTCTGGCTTTGAGACTGAGGACATGCTGGGAGGGATTCGCATCTCGACTAAGGAGAGGGAACGGAGGATCACCAACCGCCTGTTTCTAGTTGCAGCAGTTGCTGGACAGTTTTGTTAATTCATGTCCAGTAAGTACTTCACAGCCCTAATCAGTAAGCGGAGGGCTTGCTGAAAGTGTTTTAGGTTACTACTCTGTGTCTTTCATCTAGATCTTGTTTTAGGTTGGTCCAACAGGAGTGTTTTAGGTTAGCTACATGCAGTGTTTAGATTGACTCTGGGGCTGAGGGTTGTTTCAGGGCAAAGCAGTGTTTTAGGAACATAACATTCAGTTTCAGACCGTTAGACAAGCCTACGCCCATGTTTGCCTTAGATGGTAGTCATCTTCCCAGTATCAAATTTGAGACACTACCTTTAACTCTCACAGTATCTGGTAACACAGTGAGACTATTTTTTTTGATTTTAGTTTTTACACCTGTTGTTTTGGGTCATCCCTGGCTAGTATGTCATAATCCTTCTATTAATTGGTCTAGTAATTCTATCCTATCCTGGAAAATTTCTTAAACATGTGAAAAAACTAATGTCTGCCATCCCACAGCAGTTTCAGCTGTCCCTACTTCTCAGGAGGACTGAGCCAGTGGAAGATCAATGGACAGGAGACTGGAGGAATAACAGGATCTGGAGGCACATGGGAATAAAGAATTTTCACTGGTGACCCTTCCTCCTCACTGGTAGTATGATTGTCCAGTAGTTGATCTCCTTCCGGGGACCATTCCTCCTCGAGGTAGACTATACGAGTCTGTCGAGCAGAGAATTACAAGCGGGCTCATCGAGGATTATTTATCTGTGTCTCTTGACGCCGGTACCATAGTGCCTTCTTCTTCTCCGGGGGAGGGGCGGGGTTCTTTTTGTTAAGAAGAAGGACGGACTCTGCGCCCCTGCGTGGATTATCGAAGGCTGAATGACATAAGTTAAGAATCGTTATCCGCACCCTTATGTCATCAGTCAGATTCTGCAGGAGCCAGGTGCTAAAGTTGGACCTTCGTAACGCTTCCATCTTGTGCCATCAGAGAGGGGGACGAGTGGAAAAGCAGTTTAACACTCCGTCCAGGGCATTTGAAACCGGGTTCAGGCCGTTCGGTCTCAGCCAATGGCCAGCTGTTTTTCAGGCAGCAAGTTAGATGATGTTCTGAGAGACATGCTGAACATCTTGGTTTTTGTCTATCTTGTCTGTTAGCCATTTTTCTCCCTCACTCGAGATTCATCAAACAGCAAACGTACACGTGTTCCACAGTATTGAACCCTTTTAAAGAATTGTCTCTACGTAAAGGCTGAGAAGTGCTCTTTTCATGTCTCCTAGCCGTTAATTTTCTCCAGGGGTTCCGTTATTTCCGCTGAAGGCATTCAGATGGATTCCGCTAAGGTCCAAGCTGTCAGTGATTGGCCCGTTCCAAGGTCACGTGTAGTTGCAGCGCTTTTTTAGGTTTCGCTAATTTCTATCGGCGTTTCATTCGTAATTTCGGTCAAGTTGCTGCCCCTCTGGACAGCTCTTACTTCTGTCAAGACGTGTTTTAAGTGGTCCGGTTCCGCCCAGGGAGCTTTTGATCTTCTAAAAGAACGTTTTACGTCCGCTCCTACTCAGTTACTCCTGACGTCTGCAGAGACAATTCATTGTCTGACGCTTCAGAGGTAGGCGTGGGAGCCATTCTATCCCAGCGCTCCCAGTCTGACGACCAAGGTTCATCCTTGCGCTATTTTTCTCATCGCCTATCGCCATCTGAGCGCAACTATGATGGACAGCAGGTAACCGTGAACTGATCGCCATCCGCTTAGCCCTAGGCGAATGGCGACAGTGACTGGAGGGGGCGACCTGGAGTGTTTTGTCGTTTGGACAGACCATAAGAACCTTGAGTACATCCGTTCTGCCAAACGACTTAATGCCCGTCAAGCTGTTGGGCGTTGTTTTGCTCGTTTCGAGTTTGTGATTTCTTACCGTCCGGGTAGCAAGAACACCAAGCCTGATGCCTTATCCCGTCTGTTTAGTTCTTCTGTGGCTTCTACTGATCCCAGGGATTCTTCCTTATGGGCGTGTTGTCGGGTAGAACAGTCTGGGAGCTGAAAGACAGGTTGGCCAAGCACTCACGGGACACACTGGTCGCCTCAGCGCTTGTCCTAGACAAACCTCCTTTTCGTTCCTGTTTCCACTGTCTGGCTGTTCTTCAGTGGGCTCACTCTGCCAAGTTAGCTGGTCATCCCGGTGTTCGAGGCACTCTTGCGTCTATTCGCCAGCGCTCTTTGGTGGCCGACTCAGGAGCGTGACAGGGCGCTGGCTTTCGATGGCTGCTTGTTCGGACTGCGCGCAGACTAAGTCGGGTAACTCTGACTCCAAACCGGTCGTCTCAGAAAGCCCCCATTCCTTCTCGACCATGGTCTCACATCGCCTTAGACTTCATTACCGGTCTGCCTTTGTCTGCGGGGAAGACTGTGAGAGCCGGTAAATTAAAGTAGGATTAAGAGTCCAAGGTATTGTTGCGGCCAGAGAGTGTGGCTTTCCACTCGTAAACCTTCCTCCGCGACAGTAACTCGTAGTTGACTCCGGTTCATTGGTCCGTTCCGTGTCTCCCAGGTCCTCAATCCTGTCCAGGCTGTGCGAAGTTTGCTAGAGAGCATTTGGACATCCAGAAGAAGATTCCATCCTGTCTTCCATGTCTCCTGTGTTAAGCCCTTTTTCGCAAAAACTCAACTTCCTCCCCCTCCCGTCCTTGGAGCGCAAGAATTTACAAGGTACATAAGATCATGGACATGCGTTCTGAAGGACGGGGTCACCAATACTTCAGTGGATTGGGAGGGTTACGGTCCTGAGGAGAGGAGTTGGGTTCCGTCAGCAAAGGGAAACGTGCTGGACCGTTCACTCATCGATGATTTCCTCCGTTGAAACATCACGCCAGGATTCCTCCTCGAGTGACGATCCCAGAGGCGCCGGTGAGTGGGGGTACTGTCATGTTTGTCATTTATTATCATGTCTTGTCCCTGTGCTCCCATTCTAGATCTCAACCCCTGCTGGTCTTATTTGGTTCCTTCCCTCCTTCTATCCCTCTCTCTCCCCCTCCCTCTCTCAGCTCTCTCAAAACATCTCTTCTCTCTAGAGGAGATCTGCTCCCAGAATGTTCCTATTCCCTAATCATCATTTCGTCTTGTGAAGACTGTTCCAGATCCTTTCCCCTGATTAGAGTCCCTATTTATTCCTTTGTGTTCCGTTCCTGTGTCGGTTCCTTGTTTAGTATTCACCATGCTGTGATTGCGTTTCGCCCTGTCCTGTCGTGTTTTAGCTGTGATTGTGTTTCGCCCTGTCCTGTCGTGTTTTTGCCTTCATCAGATGCTGCGTGTGAGCAGGTGTCTCTGTCAACTACGGCCTGCGCATCTTTTTAATGGGAGACCTGCAGTCTGTGGCCGACTTCTCTTGTTATTCCCCTCTACAGACTAGAGGATTTCTGTTATTCCCTGTTTGGACTTGAATAAACTCTGTTTCTGTTAAGTCGCTTTTGGGTCCTCTATCACCTGCATGACAGAGGGTGAGAGGAGGAGTACACAGAGGAGGAGGAGGAAGAGGCAGAGGCAGAGGCCGAGCCAGAGGCCGAGGAAGACTTGAAGCAGGAGGAGAACGTGCACAAAGAAGAAGAGGACCAAACTTATCAAATGACATTCGTGCAACACTAGTGGACCATGTTGTGAACCATGGCTTGACGCTGAGGGAGGCTGGACTGAGAGTTCAGCCAAATCTTAGCAGATATACAGTGGCATCTGTCATAAGGTTTACGATCTCCAGCCCCAGGCTCAGGTACCCCTCATTCAGGCCAGGAAGGTTTACGATCTCCAGCCCCAGGCTCAGGTACCCCTCATTCAGGCCAGTAAGGTTTACGATCTCCAGCTCCAGGCTCAGGTACCCCTCATTCAGGCCAGGAAGGTTTACGATCTCCAGCCCCAGGCTCAGGTACCCCTCATTCAGGCCAGGAAGGTGTACGATCTCCAGCCCCAGGCTCAGGTACCCCTCATTCAGGCCAGGAAGGTTTACGATCTCCAGCCCCAGGCTCAGGTACCCCTCATTCAGGCCAGGAAGGTTTACGATCTCTAGCCCCAGGCTCAGGTACCCCTCATTCAGGCCAGGAAGGTTTACGATCTCCAGCCCCAGGCTCAGGTACCCCTCATTCAGGCCAGGAAGGTTTACGATCTCCAGCCCCAGGTACCCCTCATTCAGGCCATGATGGTGTACGATCTCCAGCCCCAGGCTCAGGTACCCCTCATTCAGGCCAGGAAGGTTTACGATCTCCAGCCCCAGGTACCCCTCATTCAGGCCAGGAAGGAGTACGATCTCCAGCCCCAGGCTCAGGTACCCCTCATTCAGGCCAGGAAGGTTTACGATCTCCAGCCCCAGGCTCAGGTACCCCTCATTCAGGCCAGGAAGGTTTACGATCTCCAGTCCCAGGCTCAGGTACCCCTCATTCAGGCCAGGAAGGTTTACGATCTTCAGCCCCAGGCTCAGGTACCCCTCATTCAGGCCATGGAGGACGCCTGTGACCAAGTCGACGCCGCAGCTGTGCAAGGATGGATTCAACATTCAAGACGGTTCTTCCCGCGTTGTCTTACTAATGACGATATTGCTTGTGATGTTGATTAAATTCTCTGGCCAGATCCAGCTAGGAGAAGAGATAATGTATAGTATGTTTACTGTAGTATTTTCTGTACAATATTGTCCGTTTTTTTCAGATTATTTTTAATGTTTGTTTTTACTTACTGTAATTGTAACCTGTACTGGATACAGTATTTTACGTTTGTCTGTTTGCTGAGCTAACAGTGTTATGCACACTACTGTAGTAGTATGAAAACTGGGACATGTTTTGTTGTGATTCTCCATGTTGACATGTTGACTGATTTGGGTATATGGAGAGAAATAAATGATTTCCTCAGTCTGCAGCATTGGTCTTGTGCAGTGTTTGTATAGTTGCACTTTCTCTGTGTACTTCATTTACAGCACTCTAATCACTGACAATTATACTTGCTGAAAGTGTTTTAGGTTAGCAACAGCAGTGTTTTAGGTTAGCAACAGCAGTGTTTTAGGTTGGCAACAGCAGTGTTTTAGGTTAGCAACAGCAGTGTTTTAGGTTAGCAACAGCAGTGTTTTAGGTTAGCAACAGC
The DNA here is from genome assembly GCF_021184085.1 of Oncorhynchus gorbuscha. Taxonomy (NCBI): domain Eukaryota; kingdom Metazoa; phylum Chordata; class Actinopteri; order Salmoniformes; family Salmonidae; genus Oncorhynchus; species Oncorhynchus gorbuscha. The sequence goes on from NC_060178.1 coordinate 21,251,323, forward strand.
AGTGTTTTAGGTTAGCAACAGCAGTGTTTTAGGTTAGCAACAGCAGTGTTTTAGGTTAGCAACAGCAGTGTGTAACTGGTTCAAAAAGATTGAAGTCATATGAAATGTGTGTGTTTCTTATGGTAACAAAATATTGTTTTTATGAAGTCGTGTATAGTTTTGACAAAAGTGTTCCATTTTGCAAATGATCTGAAGTGTTGTGCTACTTTGTAGGGTTGTGCTAATTGTGTGTAGTGTTTTGACAAACCGGGCCCTGTTTTCAAAATTGTGCTTAAACAATTGAAAAAAACTAATGCTAGAAAGCCAAGCACACACAGCAGCCCTCAGCATGTTAAACATGTACGACTGAGCGAGGACTGAGCCAGTGGAAGATCAATGGAGAGACAGACTGGACTAAACAAAAACAGGTATAATGGAGGCACATGGGAATAAAGAATTTTCACTGGTGACCCCAAATAAACTACTGGTAGTTGTATGTCCAGTCAGTTGAGGATACTGTGGATAGAGGATATTCACACACACAAGAGGTAGACAGTAGCGAGTCTGTCTGAGCAGAGAGAATTACAAGCGGGCTCATCTGCATAATCTGCAGTGTGATCAGAGGCATTCTGGGTAGCTGTGCTGACCGCAGGCGGCCAGTTGGTCAGTAGAAGCTGACATGGACTGGTCAGGGTAGGGAGGAGGAGAGAGGAAGAGGGGAGGGGATGAGGAGGAGAGGAGGGGTACATGTTTGTGAAGCACACAGCCAGTCAGCCAGCCAGCCAGCGATGTTCCACTGCACTCCCAGGTAAAGCAGCAAAAGGCCCGTTCTCCTTGTTGCCATGACAACACCAACCTCAGCTCTCTCTCTCCAGTGCCCATTAAAACCCTCAGGCCGTCAATCATCAGCCTGGCCAGGGAGCAAGAGAGAGCGAGAGCGAGCAAGAGAGAGCGAGAGAGAGCGAGAGAGAGCGCGATGTAGTTTAAAGGAGCCTGTGGCTTTTGATAGCTGGTCTGTTAGCCACCTCTATCTCCCCCTCTCTCAATCTCTCAAACACACAAACGGATACACAAAATCCCCACAGTATTGAACCCGTAAACACACCATTGTCTCTGCTCCTTCTTTCTCCTGTATTTATGCAGCAGCAGCACTATGCCCTCCCTCCTAGCCATCAATAATAAAGTTTATGATGTTTTCTTCCAGTGGGTCTGTATATCTCCTAAGAAGGAACACACAACCAACCCAAACCCATTGATTGTTCTGTGAGCACTCTGAAGTAATTAGCTACTGCTTTTTTAATTATCAGTATCACTTGCTGCCTAGCTGGACATGAGACAGTGAGTGAGCGCTGCAATCTGCCCCATTGATCTGGACATCGGTTCCAGGGGGGTAATGGATCCAGTCTTATCTGCTCCGAGACAAGCAGGGCAACACTGATCACCTGCTGGCTGACCACAACACACACAGACACAGACCGCCAGACTCCTGCAGAAACACACACTACTCTGCACATATCGAGGAGTGGATTTAGCCACTCGGCTAAGCCTACAATATCCACCAATGCTATGGCTTTTCTATTTCTGCTACTGGAACAATATGAATATCAGAGCTGGAGCTGGAGATGGACAGCAGAGTGGAGTTAATTCATGGTAAGACGCTGAGGTTTATGGGGGATGGGAGGATTCAGAAAGAAATACATCTGGAGCTGATGAGCAGGTGGGAGAGGCTCCAGACAGGTTGGAATCAATTCATTTCGGAAAGATGGTGCTGTGTGTGTGTGTGTGTGTGTGTGTGTGTGTGTGTGTGTGTGTGTGTGTGTGTGTGTGTGTGTGTGTGTGTGTGTGTGTGTGTGTGTGTGTGTGTGTGTGTGTGTGTGTGTGTGTGTGTGTGTGTGTACACAGTCATACACTCAGCCAGTGGCGGGACTGTAGTAGTCAGTAGATCAGAGTGGAGCTGGCAGACAGACTGCTTGGCCATGCATCTGCCTGGGACTGGGGCTGGAAAGCCTCAGTCGATCTCCATGACAAACCACTGCATTCATGGCCACGCGACTGCTGCCTGTCATCACCGCCCCTCCCTCTCCTCCTCTCTCCTCCTGTCCTCAGACCCAGCTTGAACTGCTCCAATAACTCTGTCACTGAAGTCAGCTCTATAAAGATTAGCTGGAGAGGCTGGAATGCGTAATCAGGGCTGCTGGCTTACAGATGTGCCCTTTAATCAATTGGAGAGAGAGAAGCGTGGCGCAGGAACCTGACTCCAAACATGACGACATGGGAAAGCCCTCCATGACAAGTGGAGAGAGGAGGCCGGCTCGGCACACCGCTGGCTTTCCTCCCACTGATCTGGCAGCTGTTGTGTCAATCAGGTAAATTAAGTATCAGTAAACAAATCTTCTAGGGAGGGAAGAAGGAACCCCCTTGCCGCCCTGATCTACCATCAGTAACACACTACGCCGCCGCTAGTAACACACTACGCCTCCAGGTACTCAAATCCTGCAGTGCCAGACGTGTCCCCCTCCTTAACCAGTACATGTCCAGGCCCGTCTGAAGTTTGCTAGAGAGCATTTGGATGATCCAGAAGAAGATTGGGAGAATGTCAAATGGTCAGATGAAACCAAAATATAACTTTTTGGTAAAAACTCAACTCGTCGTGTTTGGAGGACAAAGAATGCTGAGTTGCATTCAAAGAACACCATACCTACTGTGAAGCATGGGGGTGGAAACATCATGCTTTGGGGTGGTTTTTCTGCAAAGGGACCAGGACGACTGATTTGTGTAAAGGAAATTTTGAGTGAAAACCTCCTTCCATCAGCAAAGGTGATGGAAGGAGATGAAACGTGGCTGGGTCTTTCAGCATGACAATGATCCCAAACACACCACCCGGGCAATGAAGGAGTGGCTTCGTAAGAAGCATTTCAAGGTCCTGGAGTGGCCTAGCCAGTCTCTAGATCTCAACCCCATAGAAAATCTTTGGAGGGAGTTGAAAGTCCGTGTTGCCCAGCAACAGCCCCAAAACATCACTGCTCTAGAGGAGATCTGCATGGAGGAATGGGTCAAAATACCAGCAACAGTGTATGAAAACCTTGTGAAGACTTACAGAAAACGTTTGACCTCTGTCATTGCCAACAAGGTGTATATAACAAAGTATTGAGATTAACTTTTGTTATTGACCAAATACTTATTTTCCACCATAATTTGCAAATAAATTCATTAAAAATCCTACAATGTGATTTTCTGGATTTTTTCTCTCATTTTGTCTGTCATAGTTGAAGTGTACCTATGATGAACATTACAGGCCTCTTGATGGAGAGACTTGAGTAGTTGCGCTCACTGTAGCCTCCGCTTCTCATCTTTTTAATGGGAGAACTTGCACAATTGGTGGCTGACTAAATACTTTTTTGCCCCACTGTACATGAGGTTGTAGTGTGTGTGTGTGTGTGTGTGTGTGTGTGTGTGTGTGTGTGTGTGTGTGTGTGTGTGTGTGTGTGTGTGTGTGTGTGTGTGTGTGTGTGTGTGTGTGTGTGTGTGTGTGTGTGTGTGTTCTTGATAGGGTTAACGTGTGACAGACTCTCTGGGGATGTGTGTGTGCCCCCATTACAGGTGTAAAAACAACAAACACACCTCTCTCCATTCTCCCTGCGTTGGCGTTTAGAGAGCAAGGAGCAGCTACTTACCTGAGCCTTTCTGTCTGTCGGGTTTAAATTACAACTAAGTGAAACTGACACAAAACTGCGTGAGAGGGATGCAACATCAGTCCGGACGCACAGGGCTGTGGAGGCCTTTATTGGCCGCGTCAGATGTTAATAAGCAGTGGTGAGGATACCCTTCTGTTTAATTCACTGACCCCATTCCACTGGTCCCCCCTGCTGGCCTGCTCTTTAGTTACTGAGAGGGGAGGACACTGAACCCTGCCCACATACACACAGCTACAAAACATCACATTTAGGAGCACCAGGAAAGAATGTTTGAAATAGATTGGGATATACCCTATATTGGCCCTTTACGTATTCTAGCTACTTCTGAAGCACATGTTGTACCCTAGATACTTAACTTCTTGGTGACAGGGGGCAGTATTTTCATGTCTGGATTAAATGCATGCCCAAATTCCACTGCCTGCCTCTCATCCCCAGAAGATAAGATATGCATATTATTAGTAGATTTGATTTAAAAAAACACTCTGAAGTTTCTAAAACTGTTTGAATCATGTCTGTGACTATACCAGAACTTAATTAGCAGGCGAAACCCTGAGGACAAATCATTCAGATTTTTTGTTTGTTTTGAGGTCACTCTCTTTTCAATGGTTTTCATTGGGAATCCAGATTTCTAAGGAACCTTCTTGCAGTAACTACCGCTTCCACTGCATGTCACCAGTCTTTAGAAATTGGTTGAGGTTTTTCCTTTGTGTAATGAAGAAGTAGCCCTGTTCAGATCGAGGGTCACTTGAAGTGTACTATTAGATAGAGGAGCGTGACCAGAAAGCTAGCTACAGTTTGTTTTCCTCCTGTATTGAACACAGATCATTCCGTCTTCAATTTTATTGATTATTTATGTTAAAAAAAGACCTAAAGTTTTATTACAAAAGTAGTTTGAAATGTTTTGGCACAGTTTACAGGTGACCTTTGAGATATTTTGTAGTCACGTTGCGCAAGTTGGAACCGGTGTTTTTCTGGATCAAACGCGCCAAATAAATGGCCATTTTGGATATATATCAACGGAATTAATTGAACAAAAATACAATTTGTGATGTTTATGGGACATATTGGAGTGCCAACAAAAGAAGCTCGTCAAAGGTAAGGCATGAATTACATTTTTATTTCTGAGTTTTGTGTCGCGCCTGCAGGGTTGAAATATGATTTTCTCTTTTTGTTTCCATAGGTGCTATCCTCAGTTTTAGCATCGTTTGCTTTCGCCGAAAAGCCTTTTTGAAATCGGACAAGTTGGCTGGATTCACAACAAGTGTAGCTTTGATTTGCTGTCTTGCATGTTTGATTTAATTAAAGTTTTTTTTATAGTAATTTGTTAGAATTTGGCGCTCTGTTATTGAAGTAATTTGTTGAATATTAGGTTTCCACATTGTGTAAAAGCACTATTTTCCTATTGAGATACATTATATAGACAATTGTACACTGTCTCTTTAAGAACACTGTGAGTGAGGACATGCAAGAGATCAGTGATTCATTTATTGCTATGATCATTGATCTACTGAAGAAGCTATTCATTTTCCTTTCTTTCTGTGTCCCCAAAATGTTCAATATAGCCTACCAGTAAAGTTACCAGGTTGTTAACTAGCTAGCTAACAACTTAGCTAGCTAGCAAAATATTTGAGCATATGCAACCAAAATGTTCACACTAGAGCCCTGCACACACACACACACACCCACACACACACCCACCCCTCGTAGTGTGAAAGGTGAGCATCCCTCCTCTGCCTGTGACCTTTCCCTCCCTCATTAGGTCAGTGTCAGCCACTAGAGAAAGGTGCCATGATGGAGCTTAATTAAACAATTTAAATTAAATCAAATCCATTTTTATTTGTCCCATGCTTCGTAAACAACAGGTGTAGACTAGTGAAATGCTTACTTACGGGCCCTTCCCAAAAATGCAGCTCCAGTCTAAACAAGGACAAGGCACCTCTCCTGACTGCCACTGGCCACACACACACACGGTTAATTAGGGAATAGGGTGGCTGGCGCTAGAGGACTCCACTGTATGTGTCATATACAGGAGCACAGAGTGTGATGTTGATCCCCGCCTCTTCAAATCCTTTACAACTGCTTTCACATACTGTAGGTGTCACCACTGCTCTGCTCTGACGGGGACCATATATACTATATTGACTGAGTCAGACAGACAGACAGATCCTAGGGATTTCTCCAAATGCACTCTACAGTGCTCCGAGCACGGGAGAGAACAAATAAAAAAAATGTAATTTGGAGCATGGAGGGCACTTCTCAAATGCCGTACTCTGTTTGCATGCTTCAAAATATGTACATCGATGCAAGATTCAACGGAAAGTATGCAGAGAAAACAATGACGTTTCTTGAAAGCAATGTCGGATATTATTTGAGCTGAAGACAGAGTAAATACACTCCGACTTTGGAATGAATGTTGCCTATTCACATCTCATATGTTGCCTGAATATAATATTTTATATTGGCAGGTTAATAAATACATGCCATGTTATTTTGGCATGTTCACCTGCCTACAATACCCACTGTGGTGGGCATAGATCGCAAGTCCATAGTACGTCTATAGGGCTAAATGGCTAGCTACTACTGTTCGTTAGCCAGATAACAATTCTTCATGGCTATCTACAGTGCCTTGCAAAACTATTCACCACCTTAGCATTATTTCTACTTTGTTGCATTACAACCTGTAATTGAAATAGATTTTTATTTGGATTTCATGTAACGGATATACACAAAATAGTCCAAATTGATGAAGTGAAATGAAAAGTAGGTCAGAAGTTTACATACACTGACTGTGCCTTTAAACAGCTTGGAATATTCCAGAAAATGATGTCATGGCTTCAGAAGCTTCTGATAGGCTAATTGACATCATTTGAGTCAATTGGAGGTGTACCTGTGATGTATTTCAAGGCCTACCTTCAAACTCAGTGCCTCTGCTTGACATCATGGGAAAATCAAAAGAAATCAGCCAAGACCTCAAAAAAAAAATTGTAGACCTCCTCAAGTCTGGTTCATCCTTGGGAGCAATTTCCAAACGCCTGATGGTACCACGTTCATCTGTACAAACAATAGTACGCAAGTTTAAACACCATGGAACCACGCAGCTGTCATACCGCTCAGGAAGGAGACGTGTTCTGTCTCCTAGATATGAACATACTTTGGTGAGAAAAGTGCAGAACAATCCCAGAACAACAGCAAAGGACCTTGTGAAGATGCTGGAGGAAACGGGTGCAAATCTATCTATATCCACAGTAAAAGGAGTCCTATATCGACATAACCTGAAAGGCTGCTCAGCAAGAAAGAAGCCACTGCTCCACAACAGTCATAAAAAAGCCAGAATATGGTTTGCAACTGCACATGGGGACAAAGATTGTACTTTTTGGAGAGATGTCCTCTGGTCTGACGAAACAAAAATAAAACTGTTTGGCCATAAAGACCATCGTTATGTTTGGAGGAAAAGGGGGAGGCTTGCAAGCCGAAGAACACTATCCCAAACGTGAAGCACGGGGGTGGCAGCATCATGTTGTGGGGGTGCTTCACTGCAGGAGGGACTGGTGCACTTCACAAAATAGATGGCATCATGAGGCAGGGAAATTATGTGGATATATTGAAGCAACATCTCAAGACATCAGTCAGGACGTTAAAGCTTGGTCGCAAATGGGTCTTCCAAATGGACAATGACCCCAAGCATACTTCCAGGTTGTGGCAAAATGGCTTAAGGACAGTTTAAGGGAATTTTTACTAGAGGGCCGCCCATCAAAACTCACAGACCAGGCAAGGAGGGCATTAATCAGAGGCGCAACAAAGAGAACAAATATAACCCTTAATTAAGGAGCTACAAAGCTCCACAGCAGAGACTGGAGTATCTGTCCATAGGACCACTTTAAGCAGTACACTCCACAGAGCTGGGCTTTACGGAAGAGTGGCCAGAAAAAAAGCCATTGATTAAAGAAAAAAATAAGCAAGTGCGTTTGGTGTTTGACAAAAGGCATTTGGGAGACTCCCCCAAACTTATGTAAAAAGCTACTCTGGTCAGATGAGACTAAAATTGAGCTTTTTGGCCATCACGGAAAATGCTGTCTGGCACAAACCCAACACCTCTCATCACCCCAAGAACACCATCCCCACAGCGAAGCATGGTGGTGACAGCATCATGCTGTGGGGATGTTTTTCATCGGCAGGGACTGGTAAACTGGTCAGAATTGAAGGAATGATGGATGGTGCTAAATACAGGATTATTTTGAGGGAAACCTGTTGTTTCAATCTTTCAGAGATTAGAATTGTATGGAGGTTCACCTTCCAGCAGGAAAATGACCCTAAGCATACAGCTAAAGCAACACTCAAGTGGTTTAAGGGGAAACATTTAAATGTCTTGGAATGGCCCAATCAAATTGAGAATCTGTGGTATGACTTAAAGATTGCTGTACACCAACGGAAGCCATCCAACTTGAAGGAGCTGGAGCAGTTTTGCCTTGAAGAATGGGCAAAAATTCCAGTGGCTAGATGTGCCAAGCTTTTAGAGACATACCCCAAGATACTTACAGTTATATTTGCTGCAAAAGGTGGCTCTACAAAGTATTGACTTTGGGGGGGTGAATAGTTATGCACGCTCAAGATTTTTGTTTTCTTTTGTGTTATTTCTTGTTTGTTTCACAATAATAATATTTTGCATCTTCAAAGTGGTAGGCATGTTGTGTAAATCAAATGATACAAACTCCCCCAAAATATATTTTAATTCCAGGTTGTAAGGCCACAAAATAGGAAAAATGTCAAGGGGGGTGAATACTTTCGCAAGCCACTGTAGCTAGCTACCCATGAAGAATAGACATCTACCTCACATAACATTAGTTTTAGGTCATTTTTGCCTGTTTAACTAGATGGCTAGCTAGATTATTATGATTCACATATAGCTAGCTGATAATTATGTCATAAAACGTTTTCTTTGTGAATATATTCTTTTGTCTCAATTGTTGTACTTGTCCCTCCTGGAAGAAGGTTGAGTGAATGGGGAGGTGCAGCATTAGGTAATACAGTAGGGGGAGTGCGAGTGTTTCTCTAAAGTAATGTTTTATGCATTCTCCACACAAGATCGTACTCAAGAGAACGTCCTCTGAGAATGCACTTGGAGCGTGACAGTGCACGGTAGTATGCATATTGAGAAACACTCCTTGTCTTTCTCCCTCATGAGTTAACTTCCGTCAATGGTAGTATACGGCTGGAATAGTAAGTGCATGTTCTTTCTAAAAAGGTTATTTTGAGAATGAGGCATGAAGCAATTCGGAACAATACGACTAACAATATAAACACCAAATCCAACAAGTCCAGCACCTTGGCATTGAATACTACACACAGACCTCAGATAGGGTAGCCAGAGTGAACTGTATGATCCCTGTCTGCCAATGAGATAGCCAATGAGGTCTACAGAAATCATCACGGCAGTTCTGATGCACCGTTTCCTACCTGCAGGCTGCCTGAATAAAGGGCACATTTTGTAGGCCTCAGACAGACTTCCTCTCTCTCCAACACTTAAAGGGCCAGTGTAGTTCCTAACCGGGATCCCAGTACCCCAACTTGGCCAGAAGGTTTGTATAATATAATATACTTTATGGGCAAGACCTCCTTTGGGACTTATTAAAAATGAAGAGTTTCTGGCAGTCTGGATACCAAAATCCACCCTCTCCCTTTTCCTTTTTCCTCTCTCACTATCCCTGCACAACTGGATTTGCAGAGTTGCGAAAGTGGAGGATGGAGGGAGGTGAGGGGAGGCTTAGATAGGGAGAAAGAGGGAAAATAAATTAGAGAAAGAAAGAAAGAGCAAGGAAGTTAGAGAGAGTTGCAAACATTCCAGAACGCCAAAGGCAATGTGGTTGAACCTTAAAAGCCTAAACGAGACGTCTATAAATCGCAACAATGAAATAATTACCATATATTACTCCTACTAATGTAGAGTAAGGAGAGAGAGGTGAGGGAAGAGGCGAGAGCAGGAGCAGTTCTCTCAACCGTGTGGTTTCTGAGAGTTACTTTCAGGGACAGTATCACTTGCATGCTGTCAGTATTGTCAGAAATGAGCATACATGTTGTGGCCATTTTCTGCAACTAGTGCTTGAGAAATGCTCATAAAGAACTAAGTAACACATCTCCAATTAACAAACATACACCTCCTAATTGGATAGGCGATAGATGGGGGTTGAGCTACGTGTGGAAGGCTGAGACCTTTAAACCGGTCCAAGTCAGCCCAGTCTGATCCAGTTCCAGGTTAGCCAACCTATTTCAGATAGGGAGTACTACGGGCCTGGCTGGCAGGAAGGGCATTCTCAGGGGAGCAGGCGTCTGCTCCAAATCCAGAGGGGGGTAAGGCGCAAGGGGCGATTGCCAACCGTTCACTCAGGAGCACCACTGTCCCTATCTCCCCTCTGACCCTCCACAACGGAGGCACCAGTCCTTTGTTGACTAACCCTCAGCTCATACACCTAATGGTATACCTAGTGACGACTGTGTGACTACTTGGGGAACCCCTGGCTGTTGTTGACCATCTCATGTCAGTGTTGCTGTGACACCAGCTTCTGGAAACATTTTGGTAAGTACATAATACTAGGGATGCACTTTAGAGTCTTCGACCGCTACTCTTAAGAAAGTGATTTTCGAAGAAACACAAAAAAGCATAGGTAGGAATTTTCTTGCGCTCACCCACGATGCACATACATTTCAGAAAGCCATTGTTGAATATGATCCAAGTGAAAATCAACTAGTAGGTTTATAAACATTTTTTTTTCAAGGACAAAGGGAGCTAGAGGGAACAGGAATCAGACGAGTAATTCACAGGCGATGAGAAAAAGGCAAAAATGTGGGACCTCCTAATAAAGAGCAGCTGTCTTTTCAGCATACCGAGACAAAGGTTTCCCCCTGTACGCCCCACGCACACAGACCTCCCGCTCCACTCCTCTCCAGGTCTCTGTGCTGTTTCTCAGGTCAGAGTCAGTAACCTAGTGGCCATCAGGACCCGGGAGCACAGCAGAGCACAGCACCCCAAGCTCCTGCAAGAGAGAGGGGGAGGATGAGAGGGGGAAGGAGATGGGGAGGGAGACAGCTACCACATTCCCAAGACAATGGAGGGTCTGTGGAGCTGCCTGGACCTTTGAGGGGCCTCTGGGGTACGAAGAATTAACGAGTGGCAGAGAGAAAGAATGAAGGAGGAGAGCGAGAAAAGGAAAGAGAGAAGAGAGAGAGAAAGAGGGAGTAAACAGAGTAGAACGAGAGGGCAGAGGGAGAGACAGAGCAGGAGAGTGTGGACACGGGAGGAGGTGTAAGAGTGAGTGAGGGTTGGCACGGCTGTAGTATGGAAGTGATAAGGATAAAATGGGATGAAAGAGAGCAGGGTAAAAAAGAAGGAGGGAGCTAGTTTTCAAGAATACAGGGTAGGAGAGCTGAGGAACAGAACATCTCTCTCGCTCCCTTTCTCTCACGTCGCCTGCCTGCCTGCCTGCCTACCTGTGCAGCCATTACAGAACTCTGGGAAGACAAATTGTTCTGTGCGCCGCACCACCAAGCATACACACATGGTCATTTAAAATCCCTCTGTCATTAGCGGTCACTGAGGACTACATGAGTAAAAGGCAGGAGTTATTTGTGAGTGGCACTCCCATAAACCACGTCTCTGTCCATCCACTCTGGCCCGCGTCCCTTGGAGCACAGGGGAGAGACAAGCGACTGGCAGCAGAACCACGTTCCCTAGAAGAGTTCACTGGGCTGGCGGTGGGGCAGGCAGGCAGGCAAACACACACAGGTCAAACAGCCAGCACCCTGACATTTCCTGGGTTCCAACTGCCATTTGGGCACTATCTGGTAAATATTCACCTACCAAGATGATTGTAATGAGGGAGAGGGGATGTGAGAGGAAAAGAGAGGAGAGGAGAGAGAGGACATCGGTAAGATTTTCAGAGAGCACCTCTTAACATGCGTGTGCATGCTCGTGGGCTAACCTGCACCAGATTCACCATAAATAAATACATCCTAATAGAAACATTTCTCACCCTGCATAAAGCACACCACTATCATACTTCCTCAGAGAGAATGAGTGAGAGAGGGGTCAGAGATCCCCCCCCATTACTTTTGTTGTAAGAGGGGCTCCAGTAGCTGGCTAAGAAGATTAGTAGACTCCTCAGAGGAGGGGATTCATAGGAGTGAAACATGCTTATGGTTTACTCCTGTTTGGTTTGTTCTGAGCGGTTTCCTCAGTATTTCCCCCCCTAACAGCAACCCTCCTCCCAGCCAGCCACTCTCCCATCCGACCCCTGGGTCTTACCTCCCCAACCCCACAGGCTGTCCTGTGGCAGTGCTGCGACCCCCTCTCTGTGCCTCCTTTTCAACTTCTGGTTTTGATTTGGTAGCAAACGCCCTTTGACCCTCTCTCTGTGACACTGTACATTGCTGACAACTGGAAAGGGATACTCAAACGCGTTTGCAGGCACAACTAGAGACGTTTACTCCTTCTAGGGTGTATGGATACACACCAACAAACAGGCAAAGACATGAGCCCACACACACACAGATCAACACAAGGGACCATATTCATAGCCACATGCTCCCCCTCCTCGATTATTAGTCTAAATATGTCAGTGTTCACAGAGAGGCAGATCGCCCTGATCTCACACTCTCTCTCCCTCCTCCTCCTGCCTCTCTTTGCCTCTCCCTCCTCCTCCTGCCTCTCGTTGCCTCTCCCTCCTCCTCCTGCCTCTCGTTGCCTCTCCCTCCTCCTCCTGCCTCTCGTTGCCTCTCCCTCCTCCTCCTGCCTCTCGTTGCCTCTCCCTCCTCCTCCTCCTCCTACTTCTCGTTGCCTCTCCCTCCTCCTCCTGCCTCTTGTTGCCTCTCCCTCCTCCTCCTCCTCCTACTTCTCGTTGCCTCTCCCTCCTCCTCCTGCCTCTCGTTGCCTCTCCCTCCTCCTCCTCCTCCTACTTCTCGTTGCCTCTCCCTCCTCCTCCTGCCTCTCGTTGCCTCTCTCCTCCTCCTCCTCCTACTTCTCGTTGCCTCTCCCTCCTCCTCCTGCCTCTCGTTGCCTCTCCCTCCTCCTCCTCCTCCTACTTCTCGTTGCCTCTCCCTCCTCCTCCTGCCTCTCGTTGCCTCTCCCTCCTCCTCCTCCTCCTGCCTCTCGTTGCCTCTCCCTCCTCCTACTTCTCGTTGCCTCTCCCTCCTCCTCCTGCCTCTCGTTGCCTCTCCCTCCTCCTCCTCCTCCTACTTCTCGTTGCCTCTCCCTCCTCCTCCTGCCTCTCGTTGCCTCTCCCTCCTCCTCCTCCTCCTACTTCTCGTTGCCTCTCCCTCCTCCTCCTGCCTCTCGTTGCCTCTCCCTCCTCCTCCTCCTCCTACTTCTCGTTGCCTCTCCCTCCTCCTCCTGCCTCTCGTTGCCTCTCCCTCCTCCTCCTCCTCCTGCCTCTCGTTGCCTCTCCCTCCTCCTCCTCCTCCTCCTGCCTCTCGTTGCCTCTCCCTCCTCCTCCTCCTCCTACTTCTCGTTGCCTCTCCCTCCTCCTCCTGCCTCTCGTTGCCTCTCCCTCCAGCCCCTCAATCTCCTCTCATCTCTCTTGCTCTCTTTTCTCCCTCTTTCATACAGTTTTCATTAGCTATGTTCACTTAGAGCTGAGGCGGCAGCCTGCCAAACTCCACATAAACACGGTGCACTGCATTTCACAGCCATTCCGCAGGTAATGCAAACACTGAAAAGATTTCAGCCACATCAACAGTCCACTGTATCTCAGTCAGAACCATTGCCTCTGTGCTTTGAATTTAATCTTGCAAGATCAATTGAGAAAGTTTCCATGAACATGTGATCATGAAATTTAAGAAAAGTGGATCTTCCAGCGTTCTCTGGATCAAATGCAATACATTGAAATGGAAACAATCGTAATGATATTAATTCAGGAGGAAAGCACACATTTTAGGGCTGCAAAAGTGTTTCGAACCAGAGTCAGTCCTTGGTTTCTGGCCTCACGTCACATCAGAACCATGGTGATATTTCAGAAGTCAAGGCAAGGCTTCCATCTTTTCTTCATCAATGAACACAATATCTTTCAGCCCAAACTCACAGCTAGCCACAGAATTGGCAGGTGCAGCACATATACCAGGGTTCCACAAAACAAGCAAAACCATCACCCAGAACGTTGGGTCTTTAACTTTGAAAGGGAGAGGCAGTGAGACCCCAGTAATCCAGTGAGTTTAGATCTGATCCTAGATGCTTCTCCAGATAAGGGTGTGTAAGAGGGATGGGGAGGAGGGACTCAGAGGGCTGATCTGAGGAGACTAGAGCAGGCCATTCACAAGCTACTGTTGTTGAAACGCACATAGGCCAACTAATGCTATGGAGACATCCCTTGTTTTACAGTCGGCAGGGGTCAGTTAGTGAACAAACACACACGGAGGCGCACACACACACACACACACACACACACACACACACACACACACACACACACACACACACACACACACACACACACACACACACACACACACACACACACACACACACACACACACACACACACACACACACACACACACACACACACACACACACACACACACACACACACACACACAGAGATAACTGCATGCGCTAGAAGGCACTTTGAGAGTACCATCTTACAGTACATTGAAACTGATGTATGATTCATATACTAGGCCTATATAAAATAACATATCACAGCTTCTAAAATGACACCACAAGCCTCTTGGCTTCAGTCTGGCCAAGAACAGACATGGCCACTAGGACCTAGGGGAGATCCCTTATGGACACGCCCCCACACCCTTTAACACACAGTGCCCAAACTGTCTCCTTCTCCCTCTCTTTATGCTAATTCTGCATGTGAACATGAGCAGGTCGCAGAGTCCCTGGAGGAGAAATGGGGTCGTCTGCCTCCACTCTCCTACCCCCTCTTCACCCCTACCCCCCCAAGCCAATAGAGTCTGGGTGTCAGGCAGCTCACAGAAGCCGTTGTCATGGTGACAGCTCCTGTCTGTGCTCTGTCCCTCAGGCATCTCAGATCGAGAAAGCATCATGTTTACGATAGAGAGGAAGAGAGAGGAGAGAGAGAGAGAGAGAGAGAGAGAGAGAGAGAGAGAGAGAGAGAGAGAGAGAGAGAGAGAGAGAGAGAGAGAGAGAGGAGAAAGAGAGGCAGAGAGAGAGGGAGCGCAGAGGAGAGAGAATCTGTGTGTGCTGGACAGAGGAGAGAAAGAAAGAAAAAGGAGGGGTTAGAGATGAGGGCAGAGAGAGGGAGAAAAACAGAACTAGAGAAAGATGTGAGGGACAGAGAGGGGAAGGAGGGGGTTGAAACTGTCCTTCTTTGACCAGCTATTGTTCTGCTGATCTGGGGTTTGGGAGGGCGGTGTGTGGGCTGGGTGGGGTAGGCCTCCCTGCTGGGGGGCTCACATGGCCTGGAGACACCCAGGCATCTCACACCCCTATTCCTGGCACCTCAACCCAATCTCTGACCTTTCCTCAACTCCAGCATACAGACAAGGCTGACCCAGTCACAGGACCAGTCACACTTTTATTCCTACTCTCTCCTTCTATCCCTCAGGGTCGCACATGGACCCCCTGCACATTTGCTCTGGATCATGTAACAAGCACTAAACACCCGGCACCTGGTGTCGCCTAAAATAAAGTCGCCAGCCGCTGATCCGTGGCGTGACGACGACAGGCTGCTCAGTGGTGCTGTGTCAACGCCAGGGCTCCATCAGGAAGACTCCTCACCCACAGCCTGATACCACGGAACAACATCCCAGACACACACAGCACCAGGGGGAGGGACACACATGGCACTATCATATGGCAGCAACATCATATCCTAACCATGCCATAGCCATCATAGAACATACTAGCCAAGCCAGATATGAGCTAATAGCCGCTTGGCCATCTTCCTGGTCACCCATTATTTTAAAGAATGAAACACACAAAGAATCTCACTGCAGATAGACTGCTGATAGGCACTTATCACAGCGGGAGGCCGTTCCTTCTCTTGCTAGAACTAAAGCGGTACCTGCTGTGTGCCGACCCAGTAGCAACAAACCTGCCCTTTCTATTTGTAGAATGGCAATGCTTGTCAGTGGCCAACAACATGACTTTGAGCCAATCAGAGAGCATGAACCCCCACGTGGGGGAGCCAACAGGAGTGATAACAAAAATTACATTACATTTTCACCATACATTCTTATTTATCCAACTATCAAAAGTGCATAGCATACAGAACCTATTTTGAGTGGGATTTCTCCTGCAGATCCTCAGCTGGTTGCTGCTGGAGTAAAACGGGGCTTTTATAAGCTCATTCATTGCTCAACAATTGAAAACGCAATTGCGTGTTAAAAACAGTTATGTGCACGATTAAAAAGAGCTTCTACTAGTAATTGAAGCTTGCCTCCGACTCACCATTCATGTGCAGGTAACAGGCAATCAAGGCGTCACACACCACTTTACAATGTGAGCTGGAAGCAGTATCCATTTTGAAAATATACTTAACGAATGACATTTTATTTTCGTGTCAAATCGCCAATTGGCGACCCATCCCTTATGGGATTAATTGCCACATTAACAAACATTCCAATAATTCACCATGGTAATTCAATGATAATTCTTCTTCCAGAGTACTCTGCATTGCCCATCACATAAAGAGTGAACAAAAATACAATACATCAATACATAATAGTCAATAAGGTTATCCCAAACAATAATTACAACCCTATCCTTAATTGTTTGAAACCTTCATGTTTTATTTCCTATTGTGAGGCATGCCTTACCCTTGCTTCAAAGTAGCCTATAGGCAAAACCTCACCATGGAAACGTGAATATCTTTCATAAAGACTTCATAGGCGACGTGTGACTTTGGGGAAGCTTACAATTTAGCCAACCCTTTCTACTGTTCTGTGTACCAGTTATGATTTTCAAAATGCGCATTTTCATGGAACAGTTTCATTTCAATAATAACGTCTTTGTTTCTCAAAAGCTTTGTCACATGGTTAATCGTAAAAAAGTTAATGTGAAATCCCCAGCCTCTGCCATAGACACATTGATACACCACGATCCAACGGTGGCTAAAGAAATGAGCGCATGGAACTCGTAGAGTATAGGCCAATGCAGCAGTAGGCCTATAACTTCCATTGCTCTTTCACACTGAGGATGGCCGATTATTGAGGGGGAGATTGTTGTAAAGATTTTTCAAAATAGCTTACTCTGACACACTATATTTGGAATATATTATCATTCGCAATGGGATGTTCAAAAAACCCTTTCCTACATATCACCACACAGCAGGCTAGGCTACTTCTATGCCTGCTCAGGCGCGTGCAATCCCTCAACATTATCAGAACTCCCTCAACATTATCAGCACCGAAAAACCACACACCTGCTCATTGTTCACATGGGAGCACTCCAAGCAAAAGACGATGAAAATATTGACAAATCTTGTAAATGATGGTTAAGAAATAAACCAAAACATGATTCTCACAAGTGTAGCAAGTTGTGAACTCTGGAAATAAAATGTTTCCACTCCAAGAATGAGAACAGTAAACTATTAATTATTAATACAGGAAAGGGCACATGCAGTAGCCCTTTCCTGCAGTCAATGACCAAAAGCGCCCTCTTTGCCCTCATGGGAGGATGGTTATTTAAAAAAAATAATTAATACTTTTGTGGGGGGGACAAAAATCAGGTGTTTCTATATCAAACGGTTTTGTTATACTGTATTTCAGTCTTCTGTGATGTACAGTGGCAGGAAAACGTATATGTGAACCCTTTGGAAATACCTGGATTTCTGCATAAATTGGTCATAAAATTTGACACAACAATAGACAAACACAGTCTGCTTAAACTAATAACACAAAAACAATTATACGTTTTCGTGTCTTTATTGAACACACCGTATAAACATTCACAGTCCAGGGTGGGAAAGTATGTGAACCCATGGATTTAATTACTGGTTGACCCTCCTTTGGCAGCAATAACCTCAACCAAACGTTTTCTGTAGTTGCGGATCAGACCTGCACAACAGTCAGGAGGAATTTTGGTCTTCACAAAACTGTTTCAGATCAGCAATATCCTTCGGATGTCTGGTGTGAACTGCTCTCGAAGTCATGCCACAGCATCTCAAGCGGGTTGACGTCAGGACTCTGACTGGGCCACTCCAGAAGGCGTATTTTCTTCTGTTGAAGAAATTCTATTGTTGATTTACCTCTGTTGCATCACCCAACTTCTGTTGAGCAATTGGCTTCTGTTGAGCAAAAGTCTTTCTAAACTTGGGAATTAATTTTTCCGTCGATGATCGCAAGCTGTCCAGGCCCTGAGACAGCAAAGCGTCTCTCAACCATGATGCTCTCTCCACCATACTTTACAGTTGGGATGAGGTTTTGATGTTGGTGTGCTGTGCCTTTTTTTCTCCACATACAATTTAAATCAGAAGTTTACATACACCTAAGCCAAATACATTTAAACTCACTTTTTCCACAATTCCTGACATTTAATCCTAGTAAAAATGTTCTGTCTTAGATCAGTTAGGATCACTTTATTTTATTTTAAGAATGTGAAATGTCAGAATAATAGTAGAGAGAATTATTTATTTCAGCTTTTCTTTCTTTCATCACATTCCCAGTGGGTCTAAAGTTTACATACACTCAATTAGTATTTGGTAGAATTGCCTTTAAATTGTTTATCTTGGGTCAAACGTTTTGGGTAGCCTTTCACAAGCTTCCCACAACAAGTTGGGTGAATTTTGGCCCATTCCTCTTGACAGAGCTGGTGTAACTGAGTCAGGTTTGTAGGCCTCCTTGCTCGCACATGCTTTTTCAGTTCGGCCCACAAATGTTTAATAGGATTGAGGTCATGGCTTTGTGATGGCCACTCCAATAACTTGACTTTGTTGTCCTTAAGCCAGTTTTCCACAACTTTGTAAGTATGCTTGGGGTCATTGTCCAATTGGAAGACCCATTAGCAACCAAGCTTTAACTGCTGTCTTGAGATGTTGCTCCTCATGATGCCAATTATTAAGTTCTGCTTTTCTGATGTATCAAATACTTATGTCATGCAATAAAATTGAAATTAATTACTTAAAAATCATACAATGGGATTTTCTGGATTTTTGTTTTTGATTACGTCTCTCACAGTTGAAGTGTACCTATGATAAAAATTACAGACCTCTACATAATATAATAATATAATAATATATGCCATTTAGCAGACGCTTTTATCCAAAGCGACTTACAGTCATGTGTGCATACATTCTACGTATGGGTGGTCCCGGGAATCAAACCCACTACCCTGGCGTTACAAGCGCCATGCTCTACCAACTGTGCTACAGAAGGACCACTACAAAAAACCTGCAAAATCGGCAGTGTATCAAATACTTGTTCTCCCCACTGTAGATACTTTGTACCGGTTTCCTTCAGCATCTTTACAAGGTCCTTTGCTATTGATCTGGGATTGATTTGCACTTTTCGCACCAAAGTATGTTCATCTCTTGGAGACAGAACACATCTCCTTCCTGAGCGGTATGACGGCTGCGTGGTCCCATGGTGTTTATACTTGCATGCTATTGTTTGTACAGATGAACGTGGTACCTTCAGGTGTTTGGAAATTGCTTCCAAGGATGAACCAGACTTGTGGAGGCCTTGGCTGATTTCTTTTCATTTTCCAATGATGTCAAGCAAAGAGGCACCGAGTTTGAAGGTAGGCGTTGAAATACATCCACAGGTACACCTCCAATTGACTCTAATGATGTCAATTAGCCTATCAGAAGTTTCTAAAGCCATGACATCATTTTCTGGAATTTTCCAAGCAGTTTAAAGGCACAGTCAACTTAGTGTATGAAAACCTTTGACCAACTGGAATTGTGATACAGTGAATTATAAGTGAAATAATCTGTCGGTAAACAATCGTTGGAAAAATTACTTGTGTCATGCACAAAGTACATGTCCTACCCGACTTGCCAAAACTACAAGAAATTTTTTGGAGTGGTTGAAAAATGAGTTTTAATGACTCCAACCTATGTGTATGTAAACTTCCGACTTCAACTGTTTATTGATTGCAATTATTCCCAAATGAGGGAGCGTTCATGTGCAAAGGATTAGCATTTCAATGAATATAATGACAGTAGTACTGTGTAGTGAGCCCTCTGTTATTTCCCGCCTTTTCAGTCCACACCCACTTCCCTTTGTCCACCAAGCCGTCATTATGGCCTTGCCCACTAGGGAACCTCCCCTATCATTTCCTTGTAACCATAACTGTTGTTTGTTTATGCATTTCTATGACCATTTAGTTAGTTAGCAAATAAATGATTACGACAATTGGTGTTTGTATGATTCATAGAAAAGGGTGGGTTCGTGCAGATAACCAACAATTTACGATGTTTGGAATTAAACTAACGTGAAGTAAAGAATAATTAATTAATTAGAAGACTAATTGATCAGATATTCAAATATCTGAAGAGTTATATTAGGAACATTTTACTTTATAATCTGAAGATTTTCCTTGGTGCCCCGACTTCCTAGTTAATTACATTTACATGATTAGTTTAATCATGTAATAATAATTACAGAGAATTGATTTGATAAAATAACAGTCTTCACTTTAAGGATGCCAAAGACACAACACCAGCATGTGTGTGTGTGTGCACGTGCACGTGCACGTGCGTGTGTAGGCTGCCTGGCCCTCCCCTGCAAAGCATAGGCGTGACTCAGAAATTAATGAGAGATTTTTAATTGGAGAAGAATGGATTCACTTTTCAATGATAGTTAAGGATTCTTTTGGTTACAACCGCTGGTGCTAGCTAGTGAATATGCGAACATTAGCAAGCTAGCTAAACATTTGGCTATGGGCTGGCACTATCAGTATGGGATTATGAAGAGTGAATTAAATTGTATATTGTACCAAAGGCGTTTTACAAAATAGCAACATTTGCGCAGCTAGCTAGCTAACATTGAAATCTAGACCATAAACTAAGCAACACAGAGTCATGCATTACCAAACAACGCTACCGCCACCTTCTGGATTGGAGTGTTTTAACAATGCTGAGGGGCTGACAACTTCTAGCTCTTTGCTGTGTGAACACAAAAGATCTTGACTGCCGAAGTACTGTCAGCAGGCAAACGTTAACAATCCTACCTTTGTGTCTGAGCTACAAGCTATCGTAATGGTGATATTATTGCAAAGGTGAAAGGGAACAGAGCTCCAACATGCAGTCAAACTAGGGAACTACATTACCAAAAATTCACACTGCTTGTTAATCATCCACTGCTACAGTATCGCTGCCATCGATGTCAAGGATATGCCTCTTTCCTTGGCAAAGCTTATCCGAGGCGTTAATTGTAATGTAAACTATTGGAGAGGCACATTACCCCCACAGGAACCCCTTCTGAAGGTGGAGGTTAGCTAAGCTCCTTTTCAGAAAATCAGAACAGAACTGGACAAGTACCAGTTGGAAGCTAATCCCTTTTGGCGACCGGACTCCTCCCCTGAAATGGCATAGCGGGGTGCCGCTGATGAAAGAGGGAGTGATACGAAGCACATGAAAGGCTGGAGAGGCTGGGGCGCAGCTGCGTTTAGCCAGCATTGTGTTGTGCCACTGTACAATATGCTAGTTAAATCATTAAAATGGTACAATATGCTTCAAGTCATTTTGTTATTTGGAGAAGGGCAGCCATCCAACACATACCTGGATACGAGCCTCTGTTGTGAATGTTAAAAGCCACCTGATACAGCTATTAAGACAGACCTCTGTCTACAGGAACAAATGTTCTACTACTGCGGTGGTTGTTACCACCAAAATGTCAAAAATAAATAGCTCAAACCTCGGTTCACATCAACATAATAATTTATAAAAGTAACAATTAAAAGTACAAATTTGACTAATGGTGGAATTAGAATGATTCTGACAAGACAGAAAAATGTGATATTGATGTATAAAAATATATTTGTTTATCCATCTGTTTTCATATCTACTTTGATATGCTGTGTTTAATTATTGGTGTTGTAATATCTGAGCAACGTACAACCACAGACGTAAGACAACTTGATAACAGATAGATACAGATTAATGGCAAAGTAGCATTAATATTCCATCTCTTAAACCCCAACCCAACACTCCCCTAACTGTCATGTGCCTGCCTGCCACCCACCCTCCCACTGTATGTGTGTGAGTGTGTGGGTGCGTGAGTGCATGCGTGCGCCCGTGTGTGTTGCGGCTTCACCTGGTCCAAACAGGAACAATACTCTAAACAAAGGCCTTCCCCTCATGCAGCCCTGCAGCATCAAGGAAAAATAGAGAGAAATCCCTTGGTGGGACGGCCAGATTAAACTGCCACTGTAATCGGCTTGGCTTTCACCTTCTTGTCCTCAACCGAAGAGAGTGGGAGAGAGGGCTGGAGGGAGAGAGGGCTGGAGGGAAAGAGGGACGCAGGGAGAGAGGGCTGGACGGAGAGAGGGACGCAGGGAGAGAGGGCTGGAGGGAGAGAGGGACGCAGGGAGAGAGGGCTGGAGGGAGAGAGGGACGCAGGGAGAGAGGGCTGGAGGAAAGAGGGACGCAGGGAGAGAGGGCTGGAGGGAGAGAGGGACGCAGGGAGAGAGGGCTGGAGGGAGAGAGGGATGCAGGGGAGAGAGGGCTGGAGAGGGCTGGGGAAGAGGGACGCAGGGAGAGAGGGCTGGAGGGAAAGAGGGATGCAGGGAGAGAGGGCTGGAGGAAAGAGGGATGCAGGGAGAGAGGGCTGGAGGGAGAGAGGGACGCAGGGAGAGAGGGCTGGAGGGAAAGAGGGACGCAGGGAGAGAGGGCTGGAGGGAGAGGGAGGGAGGGCGCAGGGAGAGAGGGCTGGAGGGAAAGAGGGACGCAGGGAGAGAGGGCTGGAGGGAGGGGAGAGGGACGCAGGGTGAGAGGGCTGGAGGGAAAGAGGGACGCAGGGAGAGAGGGCTGGAGGGGAAAGAGGGGGACTGCAGGGAGAGAGGGCTGGAGGGAAAGAGGGATGCAGGGAGAGAGGGCTGGAGGGGAGAGGGACGCAGGGAGAGAGGGCTGGAGGGAAAGAGGGACAGGGAGGAGGGCTGGAGGGAAGAGGGACGCAGGGAGAGAGGGCTGGAGGGAAAGAGGGACGCAGGGAGGGAAAGGGAGGGACGGAGGGAAAGAGGGCTGGAGGGAAAGAGGGACGCAGGGAGAGAGGGCTGGAGGGAAAGAGGGACGGAGGGAAAGAGGGCTGGAGGGAAAGAGGGACGGAGGGAAAGAGGGCTGGAGGGAAAGAGGGACGCAGGGAGAGAGGGGACGGAGGGAAAGAGGGCTGGAGGGAAAGAGGGACTGGAGGGAAAGAGGGACGAGGGGGAGAGAGGACTGGAGGGAAAGAGGGACGGAGGGAAAGAGGGACGGAGGAAAGAGGGACGGAGGGAAAGAGGGACGCAGGGAGAGAGGGCTGGAGGGAAAGAGGGACGGAGGGAGAGAGGGACGGAGGGAAAGAGGGACGGAGGGAGAGAGGGCTGGAGGGGAGGGGAGGGAGAGAGGGACGGAGGGAGAGGGAGAGGGCTGGAGGGAAAGAGGGACGCAGGGAGAGAGGGCTGGAGGGAGAGAGGGACGCAGGGAGAGAGGGCGGAGGGAGGGACGAGGGGGAGAGGGCTGGAGGGAGAGAGGGACGAGGGAGAGAGGGCTGGAGGGAAGAGGGACGCAGGGAGAGAGGGCTGGAGGGAAAGAGGGACGCAGGGAGAGAGGGCTGGAGGGAAAGAGGGACGCTGGAGGGAGAGAGGGCTGGAGGGAGAGAGGGACGCAGGGGAGAGAGGGCTGGAGGGAAGGGCTGGAGGGAAAAGAGGGACGCAGGGAGAGAGGGCTGGAGGGAAAGAGGGACGCAGGGGAGAGAGGGCTGGAGGGAGAGAGGGACGCAGGGAGAGAGGGCTGGAGGGAGAGAGGGACGCAGGGCTGGAGAGAGGGCTGGAGGGGAGAGAGGGACGAGGGAGAGGGAGAGAGGGCTGGAGGGAGAGAGGGACGCAGGGAGAGAGGGCTGGAGGGAGAGAGGGACGCAGGGAGAGAGGGCTGGAGGGAGAGAGGGACGCAGGGAGAGAGGGCTGGAGGGAAAGAGGGACGCAGGGAGAGAGGGCTGGAGGGAAAGAGGGACGCAGGGAGAGAGGGCTGGAGGGAAAGAGGGACGCAGGGAGAGAGGGCTGGAGGGAAAGAGGGACGCAGGGAGAGAGGGCTGGAGGGAAAGAGGGACGCAGGGAGAGAGGGACGGAGGGAAAGAGGGACGCAGGAAGAGAGGGCTGGAGGGAAAGAGGGACGCAGGGAGAGAGGGCTGGAGGGAGAGAGGGACGCAGGGAGAGAGGGCTGGAGGGAGAGAGGGACGCAGGGAGAGAGGACTGGAGGGAAAGAGGGACGCAGGGAGAGAGGGCTGGAGGGAAAGAGGGACGCAGGGAGAGAGGACTGGAGGGACAGAGGGACGCAGGGAGAGAGGACTGGAGGGAGAGAGGGATGCAGGGAGAGAGGGCTGGAGGGAAAGAGGGACGCAGGGCTGGGAGAGACGAGGGAGAGGGCTGGAGGGAAAGAGAGGACTGGAGGGAAGAGGGATGCAGGGAGAGAGGGCTGGAGGGAAAGAGGGACGAGGGAGAGAGGGCTGGAGGGAAAGAGGGACGGAGGGAAAGAGGGACGCAGGGAGAGAGGACTGGAGGGAAAGAGGGACGGAGGGAAAGAGGGACGGAGGGAAAGAGGGACGGAGGGAAAGAGGGACGCAGGGAGAGAGGGCTGGAGGGAAAGAGGGACGCAGGGAGAGAGGGACGGAGGGAAAGAGGGACGGAGGGAAAGAGGACTGGAGGGAAAGAGGGACGCAGGGAGAGAGGGACTGGAGGGAAAGAGGGACGCAGGGAGAGAGGGACGGAGGGAAAGAGGGACGCAGGGAGAGAGGGCTGGAGGGAAAGAGGGACGCAGGGAGAGAGGACTGGAGGGAAAGAGGGACGCAGGGAGACAGGACTGGAGGGAAAGAGGGACGCAGGGAGAGAGGACTGGAGGGAAAGAGGGACGCAGGGAGAGAGGGACGGAGGGAAAGAGGGACGCAGGGAGAGAGGGCTGGAGGGAAAGAGGGACGGAGGGAAAGAGGGACGCAGGGAGAGAGGACTGGAGGGAAAGAGGGACGGAGGGAAAGAGGGACGCAGGGAGAGAGGACTGGAGGGAGAGAGGGACGCAGGGAGAGAGGGCTGGAGGGAAAGAGGGACGCAGGGAGAGAGGGACGGAGGGAAAGAGGGACGGAGGGAAAGAGGACTGGAGGGAAAGAGGGACGCAGGGAGAGAGGGACGGAGGGAAAGAGGGACGCAGGGAGAGAGGACTGGAGGGAAAGAGGGACGCAGGGAGAGAGGACTGGAGGGAAAGAGGGACGCAGGGAGAGAGGGCTGGAGGGAAAGAGGGACGCAGGGAGAGAGGGCTGGAGGGAAAGAGGGACGCAGGGAGAGAGGGCTGGAGGGAGAGAGGGACGCAGGGAGAGAGGGCTGGAGGGAAAGAGGGACGGAGGGCGAACAAGAGCGAGATGGAGGTGGAGAGAGAGAAGAGGTGGAGAAAGGGGTGAGGAAGAGAGAAGAAGCGGGAGGGAAGAGGAATAGTGAGATGGAGATGAGAGGGAGGTAAATGACAATAAGGGCACAGAGAAAAACAGAAGAACAATTTTTTCACTCACGGAAGAATTTGAAGAGCTTCAAAATAATGAATGCTGTAAAAGACATATGAAGGGAGTGTAGAAGAGAGGAGGAACGCTGGAAACGGAGGGTAAGAACGTAACAGTTGCAGACCATGTAATAATATCCATCGCAGCATTGAAACCTGATGTGGGCCCTTAGCAAGGATTGTCTATTCTTATAGCGAATTGCACAACAATATACACTGTAACCAGTGCCACTCAATAAACATATAGTCTAGACAATCTCAATGAACATAGTCTATATAATCTCAATAAACATAGTTTAGATAATCTCAATAAACATAGTTTGGACGAAGATGATTTATTTAATGAGTCTGACGCAAAGGATATACTGCTTTGTCAAGGCCCAAATCCCTGTCATCAGCGTGAAGAAAAGACAGAGAAAAAGGGGGAGGAGGGCAGGGTGCCTTGTAAGAATTCACTGACGAGTAGGGAAACCACCACCACCCTCCCTATTATTGGCCAACGTGCAATCATTGGAAAACAAACTGGACGATCTACGATTAAGAGTACGCTACCAACGGGACATTAAGAACGAATATCTTATGTTTCACCGAGACGTGGCTGTACAATGACACAGATAATATAGAGCTGGCTGCCTTCTCAGTGCATTGGCAGGTCAGTGCAGCTACGTCTGACAAGACGAGAGGCGGGGGTGTGTGTCTAGTTGTCAAAAACTGCTGGTGTGCGATGTCTAACATTAAAGAAGTCTCGAGGTATTGCTCGCCTGAGATCGAATACCTCATGTTAACTTCTTCGTGACTGGGGGGCAGTATTGAGTAGCTTGGATGAATAAGGTGCCCAGAGGCGCCCAGAGTAAACTGCCTGCTACTCAGCCATAGAATCTAGAATATGCATATATGGATAGAAACCACTCTGAAGTTTCTAAAACTGTTTGAATGGTGTCTGAGTATAACAAAACTCATATGGCAGGTGAAAACCTGAGAAAAATCGAACCAGGAAGTGGGAAATCGGAAGGTTGTAGGTTTTCAACTCATAGCCTATCGAAGATACAGTGGGGTATTGGTCATGTTACACTTCCTAAGGCTTCCACTAGATGTCAACAGTCTTTAGAACCTTGTTTGATGCTTCTACTGTGAAGTGGGGGAAAATGAGAGGGGATTGAGCCAGGTGTCTGGCAGATTGCCACGAGCTCGTGACGCACGATCATGTGAAAGTTAGCTTGCGTTCCATTGCTTTTCTACAGACAAAGGAATTCTCCGGTTGGAACATTATTGAAGATTTATGATAAAAACATCCTAAAGATTGATTCTATACTTCGTTTGACATGTTTCTACGACCTGTAATATAACTTTTTTGACTTTTCGTCTGACCTCGCTGCTGGATTTGCACGCGCGTTTGGATTTGTTTACCAAATGCCCTAACACAACCACTTGGACATAAATGATGAACTTCCATCAAGTTTATTATGGAACTGGGATTCCTGGGAGTGGATTCTGATGAAGATCATCAAAGGTAAGTGGATATTTATAGTGTTATTTCTGACTTCTGTTGAATGCACAATATGGCGGATATATTTTTGGCTTGTTGCTCTTGAGAGCCGTACTCAGATTATTGCATGGTATGCTTTTTCTATAAAGTTTTTTAAAAATCTGACACTGGTTGCATTAAGAATAAGTTTATCTAAAGTTTCATGTATAATAGTTGTATCTTTTATCAATGTTTATTTTGAGTATTTCTGTAAATTGATGTGGCTCTCTGCAAAATCACTGCATGTTTTGGAACTACTGAACATAACACGCCAATGTATACCGGGATTTTTTTATATAAATATGCACTTTATCGAACAAAACATACATCTATTGTGTAACATGAAGTCCTGTGAGTGTCTTCTGATGAAGATCAAAGGTTAGTGATTAATTTGATCTATATTTCTGCTTTTTGTGACTCCTCTCTTTGGCTGGAAAAAATGGCTGTGTTTTTCTGTGACTTGGTGGTGACCTAACATAATCGTTTGTGGTGCTTTTGCTGTAAAGCCTTTTTGAAATCAGACACTGTGGATGGATTAATGATAATTGTATCTTTAAAATGGTGTAAAATACTTGTATGCTTGAGGAATGTTAATTGTGAGATTTTTGTTGCTTTGAATTTGGTGCCCTGCACTTTCACTGGCTGTTGGCAGGGTGGGACGCTACCGTCCCGAATATCCCAGAGAGGTTCAACTGTAGACCACACCATCTGTTCATTGACTTTAATTTCTTACAATTTAACCTTTATGTAACGTGACAAGTAAGGAAAGAATAAAATCTTATTTACAATGACTGCCTAACTCGGCCAAACCCTAACCCGGACGGCGCTGGGCCAATTGTGCGCCGCCCTATGGGATTCCCAATGATGGCAGGTTGTGATACAGCCAGTATTCGAACCAGGGCCTGTAGTCACACCTCCAGCACTGAGATAGTGCCTTAGGCTATTGCGCTACCCGGGAGCCTGAGTGGGCACCATGGTTCATCACCATAGTGTCCATGAAGCTCATCACTAAGCTAAGGACCCTGGGACTAAACACCTCCCTCTGCAACTGGATCCTGGACTTCCTGACGGGTTTCCCCCAGGTGGTAAGGGTAGGCATCAACACATCTGCCATGCTGATCTTCAACACGGGGGCTCCTCAGGGGTGGGTGCTTAGTCCCCTCCTGTACTTCCTGTTCACCCACGACTGCATATCCAAGCACGACTCCAACACCATCATTAAGTTGACGACACAACAGTGGTGGGCCTGATCACTGACAACGATTATACTATAGGGAGGTCAGAGATTGGGCAGTGTGGTGCCAGGACAACAACCTCTCCCTTAATGTGAGCAAGACAAAGGAGCGGATTATGGAATATAGGAAAAGGAGGGCCAAACAGGCCCCCATTAACATCGACAGGGCTTAAGTGGAGCGGGTTGAGAGTTAAGTTCCTTGGTGTCCACATCACTAACAAACTATCATGGTCCAAACACACCAAGACAGTTATGAAGAGGCCATGGAAGTACCTTTTCCACTTCAGGAAACGGAAAAGATTTGGCAATGGTCCCCAGATCCTAAACAAGTTCTACAGCTGCACCATCGAGAGCATCCTGACCGGTTGCATCACTGCCTGGTATGGCAACTGCTCGGCATCTGACCGTAAGGCGCTACAGAGGGTAGTGCATATGGCCCAGTACATCACCGGGGCCAACTTCCTGACATATACTAGGCGGTGTCAGAGGAAGGTCCCCAAAAAATTGTCAAAGACTCCAATCACCCAAGTCATAGACTGTTCTCTCTGCTACCGCACGGCATGCGGTACCGGAGTGCCAAGTCTAGGACCAAAACGCTCCTTAACAGCTTCTACCCCCAAGCCATAAGACTGTTGAACAATTAATCAAATTGACACCTGACCTACTTACATTGACCCCCCCTTTGTTTTTATTTTACACTGCTGCTACTCACTGTTTATTATCTATGCATAGTCACTTTACAAAGTACTGCGACTAACTTGTACCCCCGCACATTGACTCGGTACCGGTACCCCCTGTATGTAGCCTCATTATTGTTATGTCATTTTCTTGTGTTACTATTTGATTTTATTACTTTACTTTATTTTGTAAATATTTTCTTGACTCTATTTCTTGAACTGCATTCATTGTTGGTTAAGGACTTGTAAGCAAGCATTTCACTGTAAGGTCTACTACACCTGTTGTATTCGGCGCATGTGACAGATACAATTTGATTTCATCTCAACCAGCCATAAGACCTCCTGCATGTTCATTGTCATATAATTGACAACGATGGATGAAATAGATGGGCCCAAGTAGAACCAACATAGACCTTCAATCGAAAAATACAGAACTAAGACTGCTCCTTCCTAATAGCATACTCTAAGCATCTATACATCCTCTCTCTCTGGTTGTGGGAGCATTTCCGCAGGGTATTTGGGAAGACTGCTAAAGTGTGGAGAAGAAATAGAGTTAACAGGTATTCCCCTCAGCCCCCCCCCCCCCTCCATACCTCTATCCCGTGGGCTGAACGAGAGAGAGAGAGGGGGAATAGAGCTAGCCTAGGGAGAGTCAGACAGGAAGTAGGAGGATATCCTGTGAGAAAAAGAGGGGAGGGGTATACAGAAAATACCCGCGCCCTGAAGCAAGGTTCCAAAAAATTGGAATGGAAACGGCGCTCCACCAAACTAGAAGTATTCAGACTAGCTTGGAAAGACAGTAACGTGCAATATCGAAGAGCCCTTACTGCTGCTCGATCAGCCTACTTTTCCAACCTGATCAACAAAACAATCCAACATTTATTTCTGATACTGTTTCAAAGCTAACTGAAAAGCAGCATCCCCAAAGTTAGGATGGCCTTCACTTCAGCAATGAATTCATGAACTTGGACAAAAAGATCATGATCATTAGAAAGCAAATTACTGACTTTGAATCGGTGTAATTCTGAGTTTTGTAGTTGTCCTGAGTCTGCACAAGACCTAGGATCAATGGAGACACTCACGTTTTTTAATCCTGTATCCCTCGAGACATTCACGAAAATAGTAATGGCCTCTAAAACCTTTCAGCTGCCTACTGGACCCGATTCCAACTAAACTACTGAAAGAGTTGCTTCTTGTGCTTGGCCCTCCTATGTTGAACATAATAAGCGGCTATCTATCCTTCGGATGTGTACCAACCTCACTAACAGTGTCAGTAATAAACTCTCTGCTGAAAAAGCCAAACCTTGACCCAACTCTTTGAAATAATAAATAAAAATCATCCCCTTCCTGAAGACAAATAATGTACACGAAATGCTCCAGTCTGGGTTTAGAGCCCATCACAGTACTGACACTGCACTCGTGAAGGCGGTATATTACCTTATAATGGCATGAGACCAAGGCTCTGCATCTGTCCTCGTGCCCCTAAACCTTAGTGCTGCTTTTGACACCATCGATGACCACATTCTTTTGGAAAGACTGGAAACCCTAATTGGTCTACAGGGACAAGTTATTGCATGGCTTAGAGCTCATCTGTCAGAAATGTATCTGTGGATGGTTTGTCCTCTGACAAATCAATGGTAAGTGTCGATGTTCAAGGCTCCATTTTAGGACCACTATGGTTTTCACTATATATTCTACCTCTTGGTGATATAATTTGGAATTTGGAACACAATGTCAAGTTTCCCTGCTATGCAGACAACACACAGCTGTACATTTCGATGAAACATGGCCTACCCTGGAAGCCTGTGTTTCAGACTTAAGGAAGTGGATGGCGACAAATGTTTTCCTTTCAAACTTGAAACTATCAAAATAAAGAAGAGTCGCAAACTCCATATATAAACTCCCAGTTATTTATTGGGTATTTACCAATGTTTCGGGATCACTGTTCCTTCTTCAGGGTAATGACATGACTACTTGAACCAGGTTATGTAGACAAACGATGCAAATAGTGAGGGGTGTGTCGTAATGATTCAGTTAATTAGAATGAATTAGCGAAACTTAAAAAACAACAGTTTATGGTATATTAATAATATTAGGCTATTGTTTTTTTTGTGTGTTTTTTTATTTTATTTTACTAGGCAAGTCCGTTAAGAACAAATTCTTATTTTCAATGACGGCCTAGGAACAGTGAGTTAACTGCCTGTTCAGGGGCAGAAGATTTGTACCTTGTTAGCTCGGGGATTTGAACTTGTAACCTTCCGATTACTAGTCCAATGCTCTAACCACAAGGCTACCCTGCAGCCCCCACTCTCTGGCTACCTGGATAAAGCACTAAGTAAGATTCAGTTCGTGCTCAAGACGGTGGCCAGAAACCTTTTTGTTGTTGCTGGAAAACGATGCCCAGAGGCCGTGATCGTTATAGTGCTGGCTTAAATTATTTTTGAACCACCTACAAAATGTTAGAGCTAACACGTGTGGGCTCCTTACTTCCTGTTGACAAACTGTTGCTACAATTTATCTTCTTAAAATGTGATTTTAAACCAAACCTTAACCCTAAATATAACCACACTGCTAACCTTATTCCTAACCCCAACCTTAAATTAAGACCAAGGAAGACATTTTCGTTTTCATGATTTTTTTAACGCAATTTTGACTAGTGGAAACCGGCTACTGTGGCTTACTACCAGTCAGCAATGCACTTCGACTGTTGGGAGATGTCGGATGGGCTAATACCAGTGAAATGTTAAGAAAATAGCTATATTATTCTGATGAGTGGATGACGTGGATAGCTGAAATGTCAACACAGCTGGGACTCGTCGTCATTTCTGGAGACATGTTATAGCAAGAGTGGAGTTAGCTAGCAAGTAGCAGTTGCTTGCTCCCTAACTACCCAAGTTTGGCTGGTAAGATGGTTTGGTCCTTTATTGGTGCAGGGACTAGGTTAGCTAGCCTCTCGCGTCGCCTATAAAACTCCAGCATTACCGCTAAACTCTGTATTCATCCCTGGTCATTCATTTCCATTGCAGAAGAGAGAGGAGAGTGAATGTTCCTTTTCCTTGTCGTAGCTACCGTTAGCTGTGCTCCGTAGTGATTAGCGAAACTACCCTGACTTTTTCTGATTTGTTTACAGATCACGGAGTGTTGGCTGTGCCTGAGAACATATGGGCTGTGCACTCGGAGGAAGGTGGAGACATGCCAATATTTATAATGGAGCCTGAAGTCGGTGTTCGGGGTTTGGAAGAAAACAAGCATTTCCTCACTAGGGCAGGAATTAGGTTGAAATAGTGACGGCAACTTCCTCTGGGGGGGGAGTCCTTTAATGTTTCTAGGTAGGAAGTGATAGTCCCCTATAGCATGCTATAAAAATGGCACTTTGGAAAATCCCCTCAAAGTAAAGCTGTGTGTGAGTATAGTAGGGGGCACCTACAGACTGACACCAATGGGTGCCTTTTATGTTGAAATGAGCCACGTCAAGTGACCCCGACAACAGTTTTCTGAACGTCAATTTCAAATCGGAGTGATGGAAACAGGGCTGCTTGTCGTGTGGAGTGGATAAGGGCTGGTGTGTTGAGGGGTTGTCACCCCCTGCGCACACACACACACACACACACACACACACACACACACACACACACACACACACACACACACACACACACACACACACACACACACACACACACACACACACACACACACACACACACACACACACACACACACACACACACACACACACACACACACACACAGGTTAGGGATTGATGGGTTCAGGAAAGGACTCTTCAGCTCGGAAAGTCCATTCTGGGTCAGTCACAGTCCACAGACACTGGCCTCGGTATGGGCACCGTCAGCACGTGCTCAGAGGGCCACCACCTCATCCCCACACTTACACTCTCCACACAACGCCTCACAGCAGTCAAGAGACACAGACCACTTTTTTCATTTTTCATATTGTATATATTTTTACCAGAAAGCATATAATCAAACCATTCCACGACTGAACATACTCAAACACACAGGCTGACACACACACCGACACACGTCAGTAAAGCAGTGACAGCCATTATTGGGCAACACAGGGCAGATACCTCTAGGCAGAGGGATAAGGAGGGGGTGAGGGGTGAGGAGGGATAAGGAGGAGGTGGAGGGGTGAGGAGGGATAAGGAGGAGGTGAGGGGTGAGGAGGGATAAGGAGGGGGTGAGGTATGAGGAGGGATAAGGAGGGGGTGAGGGGTGAGGAGGGATAAGGAGGGGTGCATACAACACACACATTCCAGTTTGGAGAGGGAGTGTGTGTCTGCGTCCGGGCTGCATGAGGCCGTTTCTGACGGAAGCCATTACAACAAATAATTGAATGCCAAATGAAGACAAATGGTATGATTGCACTGCGAGCACAGCAGTCAATCCCCCATCTTGGCGGTTCCCATTCAAACGCATTGATCAGCTTTAGAGCCTAAGTTGCTGGCCAGGAAACTAAATGGTGGCGATCAATGCTTTTTAACAGATTATTAACTGTTGACTAGTTCTTCCAGGGTTTAAAATAAAAGGGAATGGAGAGAAATAAGCTAATAAAATAATGAAATGAAAACAAATGAAATTGGAATCTGTTCCTGTGGATCACTGATGATGAATGGGATAGGAAAGCACACTGAGGCAGGACAGAGTGTGTGCGCTCCTGTGGTTCCCTCTGTGCCTGTTTTTCCACAAATTCTGCAGGTTTACAAATACAAAATTGGATTAGAAGCTAGGCTCTGTCCTTGAGTCAGCATCGACACACTGCACGTGGAGCGAGAGAAGAAGTGTGCCGGTTCGATACTGTTTAAAGACTTACTAACCACAGTTTAGCTGATGTAGATAGGAGTCCAATAAAAATAATGAAACACCGTGCCAACACAGCCTTCTACCCCCTGGGATCTCAGACCAACATATACAGCACTTTGAGATATCAGCTGATGTACGAAGGGCTATATAAATACATTTGATTTGATTTGATATACTGTACTAACATACAGCCTGAGTGGCTGTGGATCATATCAACTCCTCATCATGGGAGCGTTGCTTAGAAAGGTTGTAGCACAAAGAACAGAGAGAAGGGGGAGAAGAGGCTGCTGAGAAATGAGGGGGGTGGAAGTGTGTGTGTGTGTGTGTGTGTGTGTGTGTGTGTGTGTGTGTGTGTGTGTGTGTGTGTGTGTGTGTGTGTGTGTGTGTGTGTGTGTGTGTGTGTGTGTGTGTGTGTGTGTGTGTGTGTGTGTGTGTGTGTGTGTGTGTGTGCAGAAGGGGGGTTAACACCCGCCACCGATCCCAAAGCTCTGTAGTGTTTTACATACAGGGCACAGTGTTACCATAGTGACTAGGCCCAGTTCTGGGGCCTGACCCATGAGGCAGTGCCTGCCTCTGTACATGTACTGTATGGTACTGTGATCTGAGCCTGTATACTAGTCAGTACACTTGGAGACTCGCAAATATATAAAATACAAATAGGCAATGTAAGGGTTCTATGTGGAACGCATGAATGTCTTCAGATTCAATTGAGAGATTTGGTGCAAACATGTTTACTACGATTCAACTACAACGCATATATATATATACACGCATATGTTGTTTTGATTTCCCCCCTATTTTTCCATGCAATGTGTATATTTACTCATGCCAACTTTTTAGGAGAAATAATATATGTGAATATAAATTGTATTGAGCATTCAACCATCAGTAAGAGTCTGTTTGCATGTGCATATAGGAATGTGGATTTGCAGGAGTTTGCATGTAAGTGTGCACCTACTGGTATTTAAAAGCTGTGTGTGTGTGTGTGTGTGTGTGTGTGTGTGTGTGTGTGTGTGTGTGTGTGTGTGTGTGTGTGTGTGTGTGTGTGTGTGTGTGTGTGTGTGTGTGTGTGTGTGTGTGTGTGTGTGTGTGTGTGTGTGTGTGTGTGTGTGTGTGTGTGTGTGTGTTTGCCGTTTCTCAGTTCAGCAGAACCTCATTAATTCAGAAATTGAAATCATTTCTGCATGGAGTGCACAGGAGATGAGAGCTATGGAGAGGAGGAGTGCACGAGAGAGAGAGAGAGAGAGAGAGAGAGAGAGAGAGAGAGAGAGAGAGAGAGAGAGAGAGAGAGAGAGAGAGAGAGAGAGAGAGAGAGAGAGAGAGAGAGAGAGAGAGAGAGAGAGAAGTCTTAACATTCATGGCATTGAGATGTTCAGTATATTATCATAAGGAGTGTAAAGTTGGTTATTTGGGTAGCAGTCTATGCTCTAGATCTACAGACAATTATTTGATAGTTGCCAGTGTTAATTGTATGATAGAAGGTGGTGTAATCAATCTAGATTTTGGTATAATACTTCAGTATAATATAAAAGTATAAAAACACATACCGTTTAGAGATTTAGTCCATGAAGTGCAGAGTATAAGACATATTACAAATTCATATGAAAATACATTGTAAAACATAACACTAAATTATTCTGGTATTGAGAGGTCAGAAATATGAACAACCAACATCAAGAGTGTTCGGTTTGAAAGAGGTTCACCTCTCAATACACATGTAGTACATCATCATAGGTATAACTGTGGCCATGAAAATACATCATCACCTTTGTCATTGAAATGTACACGTGAATATTCTATTGTTACTTCATTAGTGTACCAGTCAGTCAGTTAACAGACACACATTAACACTGCTAATAAACTTACTGTACATCCACTACTATTGATTAGACTAAATGAGGAATAAAGTCAAGGCAATATTCAATACCATGGAAACAGTGGATATGGGACC
This sequence comes from Oncorhynchus gorbuscha, assembly GCF_021184085.1. Taxonomy (NCBI): domain Eukaryota; kingdom Metazoa; phylum Chordata; class Actinopteri; order Salmoniformes; family Salmonidae; genus Oncorhynchus; species Oncorhynchus gorbuscha. The sequence goes on from NC_060178.1 coordinate 21,286,843, forward strand.
AGACCGTAACCTAAACTCTCCTACTATAGAACCCATATTATTTTTGAATATGTGATGTTGTGAAGTCAACATGTGCATAAATAAACAAATAATTAAACAAGTGGCTAGCAGTATACATAAATAAAGAGCCATCTCCCTGTCGGAGGGGAGATCCATGCTGAGCCTTTTAGAGCAGCCTCCTGCCGCCCCCAGACAATATGGAGCAGACAGTAATCTGGCCATGCACTGAGGGGATTAGAGCCTCCACAGCACAGCACAGAAGCCCCCAAACAAGGTCAGGCTAGTCCCAACGTAGCACAGAGCCTCCGCAGAAAGGCAAATACTGCACAGCACAGCATATCAGCCCCTAAACCAGGTCAGACCAGCCTCTCTCGGTCCGGACTAATCCAGTCCAGTAAGTACAGCCTAGATCAACACAGCAGCCACCAAAACCAGGTCAGCCCAGTGTATGGCAAAGGCCAGCATAGATCAGCCCAGATGGGTCAAAACCAGCTTAGTCTATAACATGCAAGAATGCCATGTGCTACTATATAACAACAGCATCTTATATATAAATAAGACCTGAGGGGTGTGGTGTCTTGCCAATATACCACAGCTAAGGATTGTTCTTATGCACGACGTAACGCGGATTGCTTGGATACAGCCGTGGCATATTGACCATACATCATACCAGTGGTATACGTTCTGCTATATCACAGCTGTCAGCCAATCAGCATTCAGGGCTTGAACCACACAGTTTATAAAGAACGTTATCTGATCTAAAGCTTTCACTCAGCAACTGAACTACAAAAGGTTGGAAGCTCAGGCAATGTACCGTCGAGGACATGGCAAAGTTAAAGCAATGTGTGATTTAAAATGTAGGATTCCAGTCCTCTCAGAATTAAAAGAACTAAGATTAACAATGGGACAGCTCTGCTCTGACCCCTGGATAACACCTGGCCTGCCTGACGAACACAACACAACAGCAGCAAAAGCCACATAAAAAAACACAAACTGGGACTGACGGCACAGGATGACATGACTCTTTACACAGTGCAAGAGTGCTATGTATCATCCCAGATACCCTAGACCCACTCCAATTCGCATACCGCCCCAACAGATCCACAGATCACACAATCTCAATCGCACTCCACTCCACTCCACACTGCCCTTTCCCACCTGGACAAAAGGAACATCTATATGAGAATGCTGTTCATTGACTACAGCTCAGTGTTCAACACCATAGTGCCCTCAAGGCTCATCACTAAGCTATGGACCCTGGGACTAAACGCCTTCAGTAACTGGATCCTGGACTTCTTGACGGGCCACACCCAGGTGGTAAGGGTAGGCAACAACACGACTCCACAGAGTCCAGTTGGTGGTGGTAATGCACCTTAAAGTTGGTTGCCAACTGCCATATAAAGTCCAAAGAAGAAGAAGCCTGAAGGAGGAGAGATTACTAGAAACAAACTCGGTTTCCCATTTTATCTGTAGATTAATTGTCAGAGTAGAGGACCTTGTGCATTTCAGGTAAAATAACAACACAACATTTAGATCCCAGGACAAATTAGGTAGCAACAGCAAGCTAAATTGCCTTAAATGTTTGCTTTTCGACCTGTCCCCAAATTAATTGAATTGGTCAAGAGTTTGTTTTAATATTTCAACGTGTATGTCCTGATAGCCTCTGGTGTGGGTGGACAAAATTAACATGCGTGCGCGAGTGGCCGGTTTGGTCAGCATGTTAGGACACAGTGGTTGACTTGACAGGGAACAGTACCATGCTGGGACAGTGGTCTAACTCTGCGTGTGTGTGTGTGTGTATGTGTGTCCTGCCAGTCTTCCATTAGCCCAGCCTGATTCTATGTGATCTGCTGTCTGGGGGGAGAGGAGTGCTGGGCGCCCATGGCAGAGACCCAGAGAGAGATCCTCAGTGCTGTCAGATGTGTCACCTCATCTCCTACACCTCTGTCCGAGGTCCAGGCTAATGACAAGTTAACTACAGGCCATAGGAAGAGATTTCAATTGCCCCCCCCCATTCCTCCAAACATGTGTAAATATTGGACGATAACTTGTGCCCTTCTGTACTATACTTAAGCATATACACACATTTACTCTATTCTACTGAACCATTTACTTCACGTTCCTATATTTCTTATTGTTGTTGCATTGTCAAGAAGGAACCTGCAAGTCAGCATTTCATGGACGGTGTATACCATGTGTGTCCTGCACATACGACTAATAAAACACATGGCTGTGTCACACCACACAGATGAAGACGCACTGTTATGTTGATAATGAGTACTGCTTCTTACTGACCAAAGGGAGAGAGCTGGATTAAATCATGGAAAAAAATACGTTGTTGCATGTTTTTGTGCGATTTTGGCTGATTCGGCATGAATTGGAGCCAAAGCTCCTGAAAAGGCACTTGCTTGCTCACACACCCACTCTCGAGAGTACACACACACACACACACACAGGGCCCAGTAGCTCCCACATGGTGTGTGTGTGTGCGTGGGGATGAGGTGCTGATAGAAGCTCTACCCCGGCGCACATGCTTCCCTTTACTGCTATCCTGGGCATATTTACAGACAGTGACTTTAATGCACAGTAATGACTATTTTTATACCATGTATTTCCTCAGCCTTTTACTGAGAGTCTAACAGCTCCCCACTGACCTAGTGATTACCTTGTTGGCTTCCAAAGTACCTGGCTCCCCACGCCGGCCTCCCCCTGGCTCCCTCCTTTACCTACTGGAGAGACGCCTCGCCAACACCCCCAGGTTCTTCTCAAGGCCCCGAGGATGTGTGTGCGGAGCTGTGAGGGATGAGGTACTCACTTTTCATCCTGATTCTTTTGCATTCTTTCCATCATATTGGCAAAACGCTTCAACAAGGAAAATGTTGTTTTCCAAATATAGACAAACCTAACCAAAAGCACCTTCATTATCCATTATAACATTTAAATGTTATTATAGCAACAAAGTAATATCCAGACAGAGGCTTGAATTCAATCTCTCTGTGTTTACTCTGCCTATTCAAAATATGGGGATTACGTCTGCATTTAGAGAATTTAAATAAGACTAATTGTTTTTGTCTTTAATCCTAGCAGGGAGGGCGTCAGTGTAATGTGAAGTTGCCATTCATTCTCAGGAGGAGTGGGTTTGTGTCGCTACTTAATAAGTATGGTATACAACTGACACACACACAGATATTAAAAGAGGCAAGTTTATTTGTATTATGAGTTGGGGTGCCCAGCTGGTAATTGAGACTGTTACATTGGTAGGCCTTGAGTGGCACAGCTAGGCAGCACTACAGCAACATAGCAGCACTGCCAACCCTGCCAACTACACGGCTGCCCACTGACCCCTCTCTCTCGCTGTCTGGGAGTGAGAGTGAGTGAGGAGATTGTTGAGCAGAGAATCATGAACAAACAGAGTATAGTTGAAACAGGAAAAAAAAGCAGATGATGTTAATCAAGGAGAGGAAGTGTAGAAGGGGTCAGAATGGGAAAAAGCTAAGATAATATCAAAGATGCATGTTAGCTCAATCACTAAATCAGCAACAAACCACTACTCTGTATACACTTCATATGCCTAGATACTCCCCTGCTCATCTTTTTAAAGTTGTCATACACCTAGCTGGATTGTGATGTGTACTCTTGGACCATAAAACGCAATCAAACTTGTGTTATATTAACTGAAGCAGTAGCTCAAACATGAGTAGATTCAATTGGGGATTTGTGTGGGAGAAAAAAAGCCTTCCCTCTACAACTCCCAACAGCAATAACAAACGTATGTTTGAAGATCCATTTCATTCCCGTGGAATTAACTGACAATCCATAGAACCATCAGTGTTTGCTCTCTAATCAGAGATGGCACCTCCACTGTGTTTCTTCCTAGCCTCGCAGGTGTTGGAGTGATTATATGGCATGAGCAGGTTGACCATGGGCATTCTACACAAGAGCTGGTGTGGACACTCATTACCATCTCAAAGAGGTTGCCCTCTATTCCATATCCCCCCCTAGCAAGAGGGGTAGGTGCACCATAATAACAACAGGTTGCCCTCTATTCCCATCTCCCCCCTCAGCAAGAGGGGTAAGTGCACCGTAATAACAACAGGTTGCCCTCTCTTCCCATATCCCCCCCTCAGCAAGAGGGGTAAGTGCACTGTAATAACAACAGGTTGCCCTCTCTTCCCATATCCCCCCCTCAGCAAGAGGGGTAAGTGCACCGTAATAACAACAGGTTGCCCTCTATTCCCATATCCCCCCTCAGCAAGAGGGGTAAGTGCACCGTAATAACAACAGGTTGCCCTCTCTTCCCGTCTCCCCCCTCAGCAAGAGGGGTAAGTGCACCGTAATAACAACAGGTTGCCCTCTATTCCCATATCCCCCCTCAGCAAGAGGGGTAAGTGCACCGTAATAACAACAGGTTGCCCTCTCTTCCCGTCTCCCCCCTCAGCAAGAGGGGTAAGTGCACCGTAATAACAACAGGTTGCCCTCTATTCCCATATCCCCCCTCAGCAAGAGGGGTAAGTGCACCATAATAACAACAGGTTGCCCTCTATTCCCATATCCCCCCTCAGCAAGAGGGGTAAGTGCACCGTAATAACAACAGGTTGCCCTCTATCCCATATCCCCCCCTAGCAAGAGGGGTAAGTGCACCATAATAACAACAGGTTGCCCTCTATTCCCGTCTCCCCCCTCAGCAAGAGGGGTAAGTGAACCATAATAACAACAGGTTGCCCTCTATTCCCATATCCCCCCCTAGCAAGAGGGGTAAGTGCACCGTAATAACAACAGGTTGCCCTCTATTCCATATCCCCCTCAGCAAGAGGGGTAAGTGCACCGTAATAACAACAGGTTGCCCTCTATTCCCGTCTCCCCCCTCAGCAAGAGGGGTAAGTGCACCGTAATAACAACAGGTTGCCCTCTATCCCATATCCCCCCCTCAGCAAGAGGGGTAAGTGCACCGTAATAACAACAGGTTGCCCTCTATTCCATATCCCCCCCTAGCAAGAGGGGTAAGTGCACCGTAATAACAACAGGTTGCCCTCTATTCCCATCTCCCCCCTCAGCAAGAGGGGTAAGTGCACCGTAAAACAACAGGTTGCCCTCTATTCCCATCTCCCCCCTCAGCAAGAGGGGTAAGTGCACCGTAATAACAACAGGTTGCCCTCTATTCCCATCTCCCCCCTAGCAAGAGGGGTAAGTGCACCGTAATAACAACAGGTTGCCCTCTATTCCCGTCTCCCCCCTCAGCGAGAGGGTGGCCCGTGTCAGAACTTTGCCTACGGAAATGTTAAGCTTCCCAAAAGCAGACGCAGCAGCATTATTTGTGTAATCCCAGAACTACTGTCGACCATACAGCTCGGGGGCACAGATTTCAACCGTTTGTTCTGAAGTTCAGCTAGGAAACGTCTACACAGAGATACATACAGAGACATGAGAAGTGGACTGACTCTTTCATTCCAAGCAGAGAGAGGATGGGAGACAACAGTAAACACAAAGCAGAAAGAAAGCCCCACTCATTCACAGGTGTCAGCCCACAGCCAAGAGACAAACTGTTTGAAAGCTAGGGAAAACAGAGGACAGGAAGAGAGGAGGAGAAGAGTAGCACAGAGAGCGAGCGAGCGCTGCGAGAGAGAGCGAGATAGCGAGAGAGAGAGAGAGAGAGAGAGAGAGAGAGAGAGAGAGAGAGAGAGAGAGAGAGAGAGAGAGAGAGAGAGAGAGAGAGAGAGAGAGCATGCCATTACAGTGTGTACATATCACCGTAATGCAGGGGGATATGTATGAATAAGATCTCTCTCCTCCATGTCGTCATCCCGCTTCTCTCCTTCCCCCCCGAGCGAGACAGATTACCCAATCAATCTCCTCAGAGAGAGAGAGGGAGGAAGACGAGATGGAGAGGAATAAGGAGGGGACAGAGACGAGGAATGGGGGGGTAGCAGAGTGAGAAAGACTGTGTTCTACACCTAAGAGAAATTGAGGCAAGAGAAAGGCGTAGGATGAGAGATTTTTCTTTCAAGGACAGAAGGTGAGAGGGAGGGAATAGAGGCAAAGAGAATGGTTTTAAAGTGAGCACCTGTTGTGGATGAGAGAAAAGGGTGGCCTCTCAATGGTTGTTGCTTACAGAGAAGCCCCCCCCAGCCACCTGTTTCAGTCCTGCTGGACACTCAAGTCTGTTACAGCTTGGCTACATCTCAAATGACACACTATTCCCTATCAAGTGCACTTCTGACTGAACCATAAAAGGGAAAAGAAAAGTGTAATCCCAGACACATCCCCCGTCATTTGCCTGCCCTGACACCCAGCAAACCCCTACATTATACCATCCTGGACTGTATATAAGTGTTATCACACTTCGGTATTCAAGTCAGCGCAGGTGTCAAAGTGACATTTTACAATAGAAAATCCTGTCACACAGACCAACATAATGAATGTCATTACTGCCTGATGCAAGAGGACCTGTTTTGAGGCACACAGTAGACAGAGGAGAATTCTGGAGTTCTTTGTGTGGCTGAGGAGTTCTGGTCACGGCTCACAACTCAACGGCCCAGCGACAAGCCAAATCAACGCTTAAAATGAAAACTTCAGAGAGTTCATTGATAATTATCAGAAACAAAAAAAAATGCCTTTATTATCTGCCTTTACTTGTTCATTGAAAGGTTCCCCACCTCCATTGACAGGAGAGTCTCCCTCATAGCGGTCTGAATGATCAGTCAATCCACAAATCATATAGACAAGCATGGAGCTTTATGCAGAGAGGAGCACTAAGGCATTGCTTTTACAATGACGCACTACTGTCAGTAAATCAGTGACACTCCGGAGACGCTGATGTCACAGTAGCAAGAACCGCAGATGTGTGGGGTCATGACCTCTAGCTTGTGCAAAGAACAAAGTCTGTAACGATGGGGGCCTCCCAGCATGATGATTTCCTGCTAGTGTGTTTGTGTGTGTCGTGCGTTTCTGACTTTCTTCATCATTTATGCCTCTATTCCGCTCATCACTCAGTCTGAATTACCAAAAGACGTCTCATTATTTCAATAAAGAAAACATTTACTCCACAAACCACTCCTCTTTTGAGGAACATCCGCATTCAAGTGGGAATGACATAGGAGTGTGGATTTTCTCTCAGTAAGTAAACAGTTTCAACAATTAGGAAGAAAGGAAAATATAACTTAAACAAATCTACTAAGGCTGTGTTTCACTTCCATGTTCAGTATAACATTGTGGTATGTTTAGGGTGTGTGTGTGTAGGTTTGTACCACATTGGTTCTCCCATCCAGGGGTGCAGAGTCCTCCAGTTCCGGGAGCCCAGCCAGAGTCACAATCCCACCAAAATCCAGGGATTAGCCATGAACCATCCCTCAGATTTTAAGATTAGCACATTATATTCTCCAAACTGGAGGGCCTACAAAGTCTTCCACCCTGGGTCATGGTGGATTCCTTCTAACCCAGCCAGGGCCACCATCATGTCTGTGGACAACAGCCCCACTCCTCAACAATACCCTGACACTGAACCAGTCAGTCAGAGACGGCATCTAAATGTGTGGACCCATACATATCCAGTCTAACACCAGAGAGTAGGTCTTCTGTTTCTCCTGTGAGAGTGACTTACTGGAGTCGTGTTTTTTCGAGTCCATGTGATCCTGGGAGACACGTCGAGGGATTAGGGCTGTTATCAGCCGGGCCGCGATAGCTACTTGGTCAGGCTGCTGGTCCAGAGGGATCGGAGGGGCTGGAGTTAATCAGACAGAGACAGGCCGCAGAGCAGCGACCCAGGGGATTCACGCCTCCACCCCCACACCCCGGTCCCCCCGCCACAGCCACGTCACAGCCCCAGATAAGGTTCTTCGCACAACATTAGCCCTGTGTCTGTCTGTCCATAACGCCAACACACACAGACACGCCGGGTTCACCAGCAACACTGACAGAGTTATGGAAATGAACAGGACTGGCGGATGGGGAAGATTTGACTATAGACAAACTCATTGAAACATTTCATGGTTATACATTTTCATACAGTCCAACCTTCTCAATAACCTGCTCAATCCATCCAATACAAATATACAGATAAACATCTCGAATTACAACAAACTTGCCGACCAACAACAACAATAATTTACTGTCTAATGATATTGATGACCAGTGATATTGATGTACTCCTTTCGCACACACAGAGCCCTCTCAGTCCATCAATCTGGAGGTCGCCGGACAGACCGATACACTCTGACCCTTTAAACTTCAGCCAGGTCAGAGGTCAAGGCAAACTGGACTTTAATCCATGAACTAGAACAAAAGAGCAGGACATCTGAGCCCCAGTGACATTCCCCAGAGACCCACTGCGTCCACACTGATTGACCACCCTACCACTGGGTAGGACAGACCCCCTCAGAGGACCTTGGAATGGAGCCCCACATCTGGACAATGGAGCAGAGGGAGGAAGTCTCAAGGACACGCGTGTGTGTGTGTGTGTGTGTGTGTGTGTGTGTGTGTGTGTGTGTGTGTGTGTGTGTGTGTGTGTGTGTGTGTGTGTGTGTGTGTGTGTGTGTGTGTGTGTGTGTGTGTGTGTGTGTGTGTGTGTGTGTGTGTGTGTGTGTGTGGTGGCAAACGAAGACCATGTTAGATGAGAAACGTTGTGTGCGCGCGCGTCACTAAAAGCTTGTTGCTTTATTTATTTGTTCAGTGCCTTATGTCACATTTAGATGTGTGTAAGTACTCTCTTTTCTAGGATGTCGTAACCACCAGTCCTGCTACCAACCTAGTTAGTTGGTGGTCAGAGTTAGCATGCAGGGCAGCTGACTGTTGAGACACCCAGGTAGCTAGATACCTCGGGAGATAGGCTAGGTGTTGGGAATGATTAGGCATATAGATTAATTGGAGACACTTGTCAGATTTAATTAACCATGGGGTTTAATTAACCATGTAATTAATCTTATGCTGGTGTAATATACACTCACAACAAATGAGTCTGTTCTGATGAGGTCTGGTCTGTTCATACTTATCAGACTACATGGGAGTGCGGAACTGCAGAGAATTTAGAAACCGGCTAAATTTAATGTCCAGTGCAGGAATAGAACCATCATGATCCATTTCCAGAGCTCCTTCCCTAACGGCCCAGGTGAACGATAAGCTAGTAGTAATACAGTCTGACCAACATAACCTATTAGCTGCATAATCCTTACTTTAAATGTATTAAAGGGTATGTATTTAATACCACTACTTAGCATAGCCAAAACACCAGAAAATGATAATTGCACGCTAAAGTATAGCAGTGACTTGAACGGACTTGACTTGAGTGAGGCAGATGAAGTAAGAGGACTGCAGCTTAACCTTCAATCATTCAGGTCCTGGCACTGAGTTAGAGGTCACAATTAGTGGGCTCATTAACATGGTCATTTGCAGTCCAAGGGCTGTGTCAACAAAGAGCCTCCTTTTGTAAGCAGGCCACTCTGAGGCCCTCCACACATGTTCAAGCAGCACATCAGTGGAAGCTCCAGCTCTTCTACAGATGAGAGGGTCAGGGAGGGCAAGCCCATGACCCCCAAGCCACCCCCAATCGTCCCCCATCCATCGGCCACAGCATTGTACTTAATCCAGGCCAACAGCTCACCCAGCTGCTTTATTTGCTCCGACCTTTATTGAAAACATGAGAAGGCCAATAAAAGCCTTGTAGCAGCCTGGCATTTCACCTTCAGCCGACAGTTTAGGTAAAGCTCTAAGGGGTCACAGGGAGGAAGTGAGGGAGGCCCAGACACTGTTTCGCCGAGTTTAGGAGGATAGAACCTATTGCAGTAAGAGACGCTACAAAACAAAACTACATTCATATTGTGACTAAAACAATCATGTATGCAAATGTCTTAAATTGATATTGAGAAACTAACATGGATTACAGATAGACATTCTATAGCGCACACACACACACACACGATGGCCACCCGTGCCTCTGACACAACACCAGTGACAGGTTGACTCACATAATCGTGGAAAGCCTTGGCCTCGCTGGAATGTTCACATGTCTCCCTCCGGTCTGGAGCAGCGCAGTACAGATCCCAGAATACACTATGGGGAGAAGAGGAGAGACAGAGAACATGGTTGGACATAGACATCAGAGTACAGCAAACACGCAGATAGTTTCAGTTTACACAACATTATTAACAGTTGGGGATGGTTCACATGACTGAGTTGGTTGGAGCATGGTGCTAATCCCATCTCTTAACACATTCATGAAAATAGTAATTGCCTCTAAACATTCGAACTGCATACTGAACCCGATTCCAACTAAACTACTGAAAGAGCTGCTTACTGTGCTTGGCCCTCCTATGTTGAACATAAAAAATGCGGACAAGTTCTGGCCTCGTTTAGATCTTATCTGTCAGAAAGATATCAGTTTGTCTCTGTGGATGGTTTGTCCTCTGACAAATCAACTGTAAGTTTCGGTGTTCCTCAAGGTTCCGTTTTAGGACCACTATTGTTTTCAATATATATTTTACCTTGGTGATGTCATTCGCAAACATAAAGTTAACATTCACTGCTATGCGGACGATACACAGCTGTACATTTCAATGAAACATGGTGAAGGCTCAAAATTGCCTGGAACCCTGTGTTTCAGACATAACGAAGTGGATGGCGGAAAATGTTTTATTTTTAAACTCGGACAAAACAGAGATGCTAGTTCTTTGTCCCAAGATACAGAGATCTGTTGGATCTGACAGAGATCTGTTGGATCTGACAATTAATCTTGATGGTTGTACAGTCATCTCAATTAAAACTGAAGGACCTCGGCGTTACTCTGGACCCCCGATCTCTCTTTTGCCGAATAAAAAAATCAGAACATTTCTGTACCAAAATTATGCAGAAAAGTCCATCCATACTTTTGTCACTTCTAGATTAGACAACTGCAATGCTCTACTTTCCGGCTACCCTGATAAAGCACTAAATAAACTTTAGTTAGTGCTAAACACGGCTGCTAGAATCTTGACTAGAAGCAAAACATGTGATCATATTACTCCAGTGCTAGCCTCTCTACACTGGCTTCCTGTTAAGGCTAGGGCTGATTTCAAGGTTTTACTGCTAACCTACAACGCATTACATGGGTTTGCTCCTACCTATCTCTCCTATTTGGTCCTGCCGTACATACCTACATGTACGCTACAGTCACAAGACGCAGGCCTCCTATTGCCTCTAGAATTTCTAAGCAAACAGCTGGAGGCAGGGCCTATAGAACTCCATTTTTATGGAATGGTCTGCCTATTTATGTGAGAGAAGCAGACTCTGTCTCAACCTTTAAGTCTTTATTTGAGAAATCTCTCTCAGCCTTAGGACCATGCCACAGGACTACCCAGCCTGAAGACTCCTTGCTGTCACCGGTCCACCTGGTTGTGCTGCTGATCCAGTTTCAACTGTTCTGCCTGTGGCTATGGAACTCTGACCTGTTCATCGGACGTGCTACCTTGTCCCGGACCTGCTGTTTTCTATTCGCTCTCTCTACCGCAACCTGCTGTCTCTATCTCTGAATAATTGGCTATGAAAAGCCAACTGACAACCACCGTGAATATTCTTATTTCACCCTGCTGGTCATCTATGAACATCTTGGCCATGAACTGTTATAATCTCCACCCGCCACAGCCAGAAGAGGACTGGCCACCCCTCAGAGCCTGGTTCCTCTTTAGGTTTCTTCCTAGGTTCCTGCCTTTCTAGGACGTTTTTCCTAGCCACCGTGCTTCTACATCTGCATTGCTTGCTGTTTGGGGTTTTAGGCTGGGTTTCTGTAGAGCACTTTGTGACATCGTCTGATGTAAAAAGGGCTTATAAATACATTTGATTGATTGATTGATTGATTGATTGTGGGTTTGATTCCCTCATGGGACACATACTGACTGTATACATGTGTATGTGTGAAACGTAACGCTAAAATACCATCTATCACAAAGTGAAACTTGATCAAGCTGAAGTTATAAAGGGAATGAAAAAAAAACTATTTTAGTCCACCGCTCGCCTCAGAGCTTCAGCAAAGTGAGGTCATCTAATCGAACCATTTCATGTAGCTGTCGTTCTGCTTGGCCAGAGCTGCAGGCTAATGATCTATTAGGCATTATATTTGTTAATTAAGGCAAATCCAGCACTTAAGGGCTGGAAGGGGCACCAAGTTCTAATCCAAATACACTCTTAATTACTTAATTAAGCACCTGTTTAACTGGTCCACATTAAATTGTTCTTTCACCTAAGATATTGATTTAATGGATAGCACATAAAAGCTGCTGATCTGACTTGGGCTCAAGACCAATGTTACGCTTTTTCCAATCATTTCAAAGACGAAGATTCCACGATATGCATGCTTTCTGCTGAGGCGGCGAAACCAGACTTCTAACAACGTGTGATACACTGAGCACTTGATATGACTGCAAAATAGAGCAGAAAACATTAGCTGATCACCCATAACCGTGTGTAAGATATTTTGTTACAATTCATATAGAGTGATACTAAACATATGTATTTACTGCATATGGAAGGTACATTTACATGTACTGTCTTCTTACTGTGTAAGCACAGTAAAGTAGTGAATATACAACTTCCCTGTTTTATATCACAACAAAGCATTTCTGCTGAAGAAATGCTATTTTCTACAAGCCCCTGGCCTTTGCTCTCAGGTGTGCACTGTCTGGGTCAGCTGGACAGGCTGATGCACAGCACAGAGAAACAGAGAGGAGAGGGAGAGATCGAGGACAGAGGTGTGTGTGTGTTTGTGCGTGCGTACGTACGTGCATGTTTTATGTGTGCATGCGTGTGTGTTGAAGGGGTCATGAAGCCTGCCCCTCAGTCACTTGACAATAAAGCCAGGCTGCATTATCATATCTATCAACTGCCGTTAAAGAGATTGCAGCTTTGTCAGAGCCGTGCCTGCCTGCCGGAGGGAGACAGCGGGATCATCTCAAATCCAATCAGCTCTCTGGGAAATGAAATAAGACACACGTTAGAGTTTGTTACTGAAAAGCCACAACTAGGTGCAAACAGGGGATGGGGACTGGAGAGCAGGGTAATCATAACCTGACACCCACCAACGTTTCAAATAGTAACTTATAAACTGTGTGGTTTGTGCCCTGAATGCTAATTGACTGACTGCCGTGGTATATCAGATCGAATATGACAAAACACGTTTTTTCACTGCTCTAATTACGCTGGTAACCAGTTTATAATAGCAATAAGGTAACTTGGGTGTTTGCGGTATATGGTCATTATACCATGTTGCGTTGTGCCTAAGAACAGCCCTTAGCCGAGGTATTTTGGCCATATACCACACCCCCTCGGGCCTTATTGCTTAAGTAGATCATATCTGGGTGGGACTGCTCATGCAACACGGCTAAAAAGGTACACCACGACTAGTTAAGACTAGCTACCTACAGGTTGAGAAGGTCAGCAGTTTCTTTTTGTCAACTGAAGATTTCCATACTGTGGATGCACTCTCTCCTCAGACTCCTTTAAATACATTTACTAGGCTGTGTGGAATCCCTAAAATCAATCTGGGTGTGAGATTCATAGTCCAGGTTAGAAGGCATGCAAATTCTGCCATATTCAAATTAAATGCCAGTCAAAACAATGTGGAAATGTGGACTGACAGCATAAACAAAACATACACACTTTCCACTTCATTGTGTCCCGAACAGCGGATTAGCATCCACATTCACAAGACAATTACAACAATTAAATACCATCATGATAATTATTGCAATTAACTGTAGTCTGACAACGCCTGGAGGTAACAATGTGCCTTCCGCCATAATGGGCAGAGTAAACAGAGACACATGGTTGAAGGGGCCTAGGCATTAATCCACACACTCTAGGCTGGGGTGAGTTCCTGTCAGGCAACAGAGAAGCCATGCTAAGGAGAGGAGAAAGAAGAGAAGAGGGAAAGCCAGGTTGACTATGGCTGCTACTACTCTTATCAGCCTGAGCTGCTCTTAATGGGACAAAACACTACAATCAAAGGCAGAAGAAAACAAAACCTTTCAGAGTGTTTACTACACCACTGAAGTTTGCTATTCTCCTGGTATTAATGCTTGCATTGTGCGGCAACAAGAGAAACAGGCACTCCGTAGCTCTTAAAACAGCACGCCATGTAAATCAGCTGTTCTATAATTCCCTGGGAACACTCCCCTCGGACTTCGCTAATATATTCAACATCTGACAAGGGCCAAAGAAGGAAAGAATAAAAGGGAATGTATGTTGTGTGCATATTGTTGAAGAAGAGATAGAATAACTCCTTTATTATTCTATTGTAACATGGGGAGGCTCAATGGTCAGGCCAGATGCTCTAGCGCAGGGATGGGGAACTGGCGGACCCCGGATCAATTCCCTCCACCCTAAACAAGTATTCTTATTTTGCAACTCAGTCAGGACCTCAACTTACTGTTGAGAGTTAGAATTTCAAGTTACAAGTTTTTTTGGTCGTCCAACAAAGCGCTTACTTGCAGGTTCTTTCTCGACAATGATACAAACAAACACTATAAGAAATATACATTTTAGCATTAGTATAATACAGGAAGGCGCAATTTCCAGTCCAAGATATAAATGTGTATTGGGGGAAAGGAGGGGCAAGTGTATGAATTGAGCAGTATAATAAGAGTAAATATTAGGAAGGTGTTCTTAATGTTTTGTACACTCAGTGTATGTTTGTGTGGGTGTGTGCATGAGTAAGTGCATGTGTGCTATGGTGTGGAGAATCAGAGCAGGGGGTCAGTCCAGTTCAATTTTCAGCTGTCTGATGGCTGGCAGATACCAACAGACTCAGAGACAGTTTCTATCAGACATTATACTCCGATAGTCTGCCCGGTGGTAAGGGAGAGAACAACTTGTGGCTGGGGAGTGTGGGGTCCTTGAATATGCTGCGTGCCTTCCTCAGGCACCGTTTTGGGTTGATGTCCCGGATGTGTGGATGCACGGTCACAGTGATGTACTGGGCAGTCTTCACCCCCCGATGAAGGGCCTTGTGGTCGTGAAGGAGCAATTCTCATACCAGGCCATGATGCAACTGGTCAGGATGGTCTCAATGGTGCAGCGGTAGTATTTGGAGAGGAACCGGGGCGGCATTCTGAATTTCTTCAGCCGCCTTAGGAAGCAGAGACGCTGTTGCGCCCTCTTGACAAGAGAGGTGGTGTTGTTGGTTCATGACAAGTCCTCGGTGATGTGGACGCCCAGGAACTTAACTCGTGACTCTGTACTGTAGTCCCGTTGATGTGGATTGGGGCATATTCCCTACTCTGCTTCCTGAAGTCAACAATCAACTCCTTTGTTTTGCTGACGTTGAGGGAGAGGTTGTTATGACACCTGTGCCTCGACCTGTTGTTTCAGCCATTTATTTCAGAAGTTTTATTTTGTTCATAAGTGTTTGTGTTAAAACCTGCTGGTTTGGACTGAATGTTTACCAACTAGCCAGCTAGCTAGTTACCTAGCCAGCTAGCTAGCAATGGAGCCCGCTACGCCTGGAATGGCTAACAAATATTTCCAATGCTGTAGAAGCAGTCTTTATTATGCTCTTGTCCGGGACAATATTAACAATCCGGAATTTCAAATGTGGCAATTGTTTGCTTGCGGGGGGGATTACAGGAATCAGGTGGCTATCCTTAGCAAGCAAATTTAAATTCTGCGTGAACTTATGGGGAAAACGCAAAAAAAGTCCTCAGCTCCTGTGGCAAGACGCAGCTTGGGCTTAATGGATGTATCCCTGCATTGTCATCTGTCCCTATCCGAATGGGCTATGCTACCTGGAATTTTCCTGCTAAGGAAGTTGTTTCAATCTGCTTCTCCTCCATCTTGTAGTGGAGTAGATGGAGAATAGCAAGAGGATAGTTCCAATCAGCACTGGTCCCATGTCACAAGTCGTGGAAAGCAAAGGCAGCCGCATGCTGCAAAACGGAGATCCGTTTAGTGAGAGGTCCGGAGCAGATTGACAGGATGAAGATGTCTGAGAAGACACCACCCATTTGGTTGGCACCCACTTGGAAGATGCGGCCAGAGATGCCACCTGAGCAAGGTGGCTATGTTAGTATTCAAGCTTTTGAGAGTTTTACTCATGGCAGCCTCAGTGTGTAAAAGCACCTAGTGGTCTGGAGAAGCGAGTCTCTTCCTGGATGGCTCGGTATTGTCTGCCTTGAAGGGAGCATAGAATGTGTTAAGCACGTCTGGGAGGAAGGCTTCAGTGGGCACTGCTGGATATGCCTTTGTATTTTTGCATCCCTAATGGATTTGCGGAGCACGTACCTGCTTGCCTTGAATGACTCATCAGGGTTTGTTCTACTGACATTGAATGCTGCAGTTCAGGCTTTCAGCATTGTACGGATATCTCTGTTCATCCAGGGTTTTTGGTTAGGGTATGTCCGGATTGTAATTGTGGGTACAACATCAACAACACATTTCCTAATGAGGCCTGTGACTGACAATATATATTCCTCAAATGTTGATGGATGAGTCCTTGGTGAAAATTTGAACATGTTCCAATCAGCATTCTCAAAATAATCCTGCAGCATTGAGACTGCCTCATCTGTCCAGCACCTCAATATTCTCTGTGTTGATGGCTCTTTCTTGAGTTGCTGCTTGTAGGCGGGGAGGAGGAACAGAGAGACGTGTTCTGACTGGTGTTGTAAGCGTCACGGATGTTGGTGTATACATGGTCAAGCACACTGAATCCTCATGTGTGACAGGATAGATGTTGGTGATATTTTGGGGAAATGTGTTTTAGACGGGCTTAGTTTTAGTCACCACCAACAAAGACTGCTACCGGATGAGAGTATCATTGCTGGCTAATGATCTTGTACAGTTTGCTGAGTGCGCTGTGCTTGCTTGCTTGTGGCGGTATGTACACAGCTGTGACAAGACACCTGAATTTCCTCTGGATATTTTTTATTTTATTTAACTCGGAAAGTCAGGCAAGTCAGTTAAGAACAAATTCTTATTTACAATGACGGCCTACCGGGGAAAAGTGTTTGGGGGCAGAACGACATTTTTACCTTGTCAGCTCGGGATTCGATCTAGCAACCTTTCAGTTACTGGTGCAACGCTCTAACAACTAAGCTACCTGCCACGCCAAAAGGGGTATACAGTAGTGAAATATATACAGCCTTATTCAAAAATGTATTCAGTTGTTTTTTTCCACCTTCAATCTACACACAATACCCAATAAGCAAAATCAAAAACTTTTTTTTTAGAAACTTCAGCAACTTTACCAAAAATAAAAATGGAAATATCACATTTACATAAGAATTCAGACCCTTTACTGAGTACTTTGTTGAAGCACCTTTGGCAGCGATTACAGTCGAGTCTCCTTCACTGCAGTAAGTGAGTAAGACATTTAAACGTGTTAACCCTCGCAAGGCTGCAGGCCCAGACGGCATCCCCAGCCGCGCCCTCAGAGCATGCGCAGACCAGCTGGCCGGTGTGTTTACGGACATATTCAATCAATCCCTATAGCAGTCTGCTGTTCCCACATGCTTCAAGAGGGCCACCATTGTTCCTGTTCCCACGAAAGCTAAGGTAACTGAGCTAAACGACTACCGCCCCGTAGCACTCAATTCCGTCATCATTAAGTGCTTTGAGAGACTAGTCAAGGACCATATCACCTCCACCCTACCTGACACCCTAGACCCACTCCAATTTGCTTACCACCCAAATAGGACCACAGACGATGCAATCTCAACCACACTGCACACTGCCCTAACCCACCTGGACAAGAGGAATACCTATGTGAGAATGCTGTTCATCGACTACAGCTCGGCATTCAACACCATAGTACCCTCCAAGCTCGTCATCAAGCTCGAGACCCTGGGTCTCGACCCCGCCCTGTGCAACTGGGTACTGGACTTCCTGACGGGCCGCCCGCAGGTGGTGAGGGTAGGCAACAACATCTCCTCCCCGCTGATCCTCAACACGGGGGCCCCACAAGGGTGCGTTCTGAGCCCTCTCCTGTACTCCCTGTTCACCCACGACTGCGTGGCCACGCACGCCTCCAACTCAATCATCAAGTTTGCGGACGACACAACAGTGGTAGGCTTGATTACCAACAACGACGAGACGGCCTACAGGGAGGAGGTGAGGGCCCTCGGAGTGTGGTGTCAGGAAAATAACCTCACACTCAACGTCAACAAAACTAAGGAGATGATTGTGGACTTCAGGAAACAGCAGAGGGAACACACCCCTATCCACATCGATGGAACAGTAGTGGAGAGGGTAGCAAGTTTTAAGTTCCTCGTCATACACATCACAGACAAACTGAATTGGTCCACTCACACTGACAGCGTCGTGAAGAAGGCGCAGCAGCGCCTCTTCAACCTCAGGAGGCTGAAGAAATTTGGCTTGTCACCAAAAGCACTCACAAACTTCTACAGATGCACAATCGAGAGCATCCTGGCGGGCTGTATCACCGCCTGGTACGGCAACTGCTCCGCCCTCAACTGTAAGGCTCTCCAGAGGGTAGTGAGGTCTGCACAACGCATCACCGGGGGCAAACTACCTGCCCTCCAGGACACCTACACCACCCGATGTTACAGGAAGGCCATAAAGATCATCAAGGACATCAACCACCCGAGCCACTGCCTGTTCACCCCGCTATCATCCAGAAGGCGAGGTCAGTACAGGTGCATCAAAGCTGGGACCGGGAGACTGAAAAACAGCTTCTATCTCAAGGCCATCAGACTGTTAAACAGCCACCACTAACATTGAGTGGCTGCTGCCAACACACTGTCATTGACACTGACCCAACTCCAGCCACTTTAATAATGGGAATTGATGGGAAATGATGTAAATATATCACTAGCCACTTTAAACAATGCTACCTTATATAATGTTACTTACCCTACATTATTCATCTCATATGCATACGTTTATACTGTACTCTACATCATCGACTGCATCCTTATGTAACACATGTATCACTAGCCACTTTAACTATGCCACTTTGTTTACTTTGTCTACATACTCATCTAATATGTATATACTGTACTCGATACCATCTACTGTATGCTGCTCTGTACCATCACTCATTCATATATCCTTATGTACATATTCTTTATCCCCTTATACTGTGTATAAGACAATAGTTTTGGAATTGTTAGTTAGATTACTTGTTGGTTATCACTGCATTGTCGGAACTAGAAGCACAAGCATTTCGCTACACTCGCATTAACATCTGCTAACCATGTGTATGTGACAAATAAAATTTGATTTGATTTGAGTCTTCTTGGGTATGATGCTACAAGCACACCTGTATTTGGGGAGTTTCTCCCATTCTTCTCTGCAGATCCTCTCAAGCTCCGTCAGGTTGGATGCGGAGCGTCGCTGCACAGGTATTTTCAGGTCTCTCCAGAGATGTTTGATCGGGTTCAAGTCCGGGCTCTAGCTGGGCCACACGAGGACATTCAGAGACTTGTCCCGAAGCCACTCCTGCGTTGTCTTGGCTGCGTGCTTAGGGTCATTGTCCTGTTGGAAGGTGAACCTTCACCCCAGTCTGAGGTCCTGAGCGCCCTGGGGCAGGTTTTCATCAAGGATCTCTCTGTACTTTGCTCTGTTCATCTTTCCCTCGATCATGATTAGTCTCCCAGTCCCTGCCACTGAAAAACATCCCCACAGAATGATGCCGACACCACCACGCTTCACCGTAGGGATGGTGCCAGGTTTCCTCCAGACGTGACGCTTGGCATTCAGGCCAATCTTGGTTTCATCAGAGCAGATAATCTTGTTTCTCATGGTCTGAGAGTCTTTAGGTTCCTTTTGGCAAACTCCAAGTGGGCTGTCATGTGCATTTTACTGAGGAGTGGCTTCCACCAGGCCACTCTACCATAAAGGCCTGAATGAGTGCTGTCCTTCTGGAAGTTTCTTCCATCTCCACAGAGGAACTGTAGAGCTCTGCCAGAGTGACCATCAGGTTCAGGTGCTCACTTTGGCCGGGGGCAGCCAGCTCTAGGAGGAGTCTTGGTGGTTCCAATCTTCTTCCATTTAAGAATAATGGAGGCCACTGTGTTGTTGGGGACCTTCAATACTGCAGAATCTTTTTGGTACCCTTCCCCAGATCTGTGCTTCGACACAATCCTGTCTCGGTGCTCGAGGACCATTCCTTCGACCTCATGGCTTGGTTTGAGCTTTGACCTTGTGAAGATGCTGGAGGAAACTGGTACAAAAGTTTCTATATCCACAGTAAAACGAGTCCTATATCGACATAACCTGAAAGTCCACTCAGCAAGGAAGAAGCCACTGCCCCAAAACTGCCAGTTTGCAACTACACATGGGGACCAAGATTGTACTTTTTGGAGAAATATCCTGTGGTCTGATGAAACAAAAATAGAACTGTTTGGCCATAATGACCATCGTTATGTGTGGAGAAAAACGGGGGAGGCTTACAAGCTGAAGAACACCATCCCAACCGTGAAGCACGGGGGTGGCAGAATCATGTTGTGGGGGTGCTTTGCTGCAGGAGGGATTGGTGCACTTCACAAAATAGATGGCATCATGAGAATGGAAAATAATGCAGATATGTTGAAGCAACATCTCAAGACATCAGTCAGGAAGTTAAAGCTTGCTCGCAAATGGGTCTTCCTAATGGACAATGACACCAAGCATACTTCCAAAGTTGTGGCAAAATGGCTTAAGGACAACAAAGTCAAGGTATTGGAGTGGCAATCATAAAGCCCTGACCGCAATCCCGTAGAAAAATGGTGGGCAGAACTGGAAAAATGTGTGCGAGCAAGGAGGCCTACAAACCTGACTCAGTTACACCAGCTCTGTAAAAATCCACCCAACTTATTGTGGGAAGCTTGTGGAAGGCTACCCGAAATGTTTGACTCAGTTAAACAATTTAAAGGCAATGCTACCAAATATAAATTGAGTGTACGTAAACCTCTGACCCACTGGGAATGTGAGGAAATAAATAAAAGCTGAAATAAATCACTCTTCTATTATTCTAACATTTCACATTCTTAAAATAAAAGTAGTGATCCTAACTGACCTAAGACAGGGAATTTTTACGAGGATTAAATGTCAGGAATTGTGAAAAACTGAGTTTAAATGTATTTGGCTAAGGTGTATGTAAACTTCCGACTTCAATTGTATACACAGGTGTGTGCATTTCCAAATCATGTCTAATAAATATAATTTACCACGGGTGGACTCCAATCATTTCTTATTTTACCTTTATTTAACTAGGCAAGTCAGTTAAGAACAAATTCTTATTTGGGCTAACTGCCTTGTTCGATAACTAGCCCAACGTTCTAACCACTAGGCTACCCTAGGATGATCAATGGAAACAGGAAGTACCTGAGCTCAATTTAAAGTCTCATAAAGGGTCTGAATACTAATGAAAATAAGGTATTTTTTATTTTTAATACATTTGCAAAAATGTACACAAATCTATTTTTGCTTTGTTATTATGGCGTATTGTGTGTAGATTAATGAGGGTAAATGTATTTTATCAATTTTAAAATAAGGCTGTAATGTGACAAAACGTAGAAAAAGTTAAGGGGTCTGAATACTTTCTGAATGTGTGGTTATGGACGTGGGTATGCAGACCCGCGAGCCACTGCGGCCCCTTATGATGAGTAGATTTTTTGTGGCCCCGACTCCGATCAAAGTTGCCCATACCTGATCTAGTGTCTCTCTCTTTCTGTCAGTTATAACAGATCTACTCTGCTTGACATATACAGTGGGGCAAAAAAGTATTTAGTCAGCCACCAACTGTTCAAGTTCTCCCACTTAAAAAGATGAGAGAGGCCTGTAATTTTCATCATAGGTACACTTCAACTATGACAGACAAAATGAGAAAAAAAATCCAGAAAATCACATTGTAGGATTTTTAATGAATTTATTTGCAAATTATGGTGGAAAATAAGTATTTGGTCAATAACAAAAGTTTCTCAATACTTTGTTATATACCCTTAGTTGGCAATGACAGAGGTCAAACGTTTTCTGTCTTCACAAGGTTTTCACACACGGTTGCTGGTATTTTGGCCCATTCCTCCATGCAGATCTCCTCTAGAGCAGTGATGTTTTGGGGCTGTTGCTGGGCAACACGGACTTTCAACTCCCTCCAAAGATTTTCAATGGGGTTGAGATCTGGAGACTGGCTAGGCCACTCAAGGACCTTGAAATGCTTCTTACGAAGCCACTCCTTCATTGCCCGGGAGGTGTGTTTGGGATCATTGTCATACTGAAAGACCCAGGCACGTTTCATCTTCAATGCCCTTGCTGATGGAAGGAGGTTTTCACTCAAAATCTCACGATACATGGCCTATTCATGCTTTCCTTTACACGGATCAGTCGTCCTGGTCCCTTTGCAGAAAAACAGCCCCAAAGCATGATGTTTCCACCCCCATGCTTCACAGTAGGTATGCTGTTCTTTGGATGCATTCTTTGTCCTCCAAACACGACGAGTTGAGTTTTTACCAAAAAGTTATATTTTGGTTTCATCTGACCATATGACATTCTCCCAATCTTCTTCTGGATCATCCAAATGATCTCTAGCAAACTTCAGATGGGCCTGGACATGTACTGGCTTAAGCAGGTGGACACGTCTGGCACTGCAGGATTTGAGTCCTTGGCGGCGTAGTGTGTTACTGATGGTAGGCTTTGTTACTTTGGTCCCAGCTCTCTGCAGGTCATTCACTAGGCCCTTTTGTGATCATTTTGACCCCACGGGGTGAGATCTTGCGTGGAGCCCCAGATTGAGGGAGATTATTAGTGGTCTTGTATGTCTTCCATTTCCTAATAATTGCTCCCACAGTTGATTTCTTCAAACCAAGCTGCTTACCTATTGCAGATTCAGTCTTCCCAGCCTGGTGCATGTCTACAATTTGTTTTCTGGTGTCCTTTGACAGTTCTTTGGTCTTGGCCATAGTGGAGTTTGGAGTGTGACTGTTTGAGGTTGTGGACAGGTGTCTTATATACTGATAACAAGTTCAAACAGGTGTCATTAATACAGGTAACGAGTGGAGGACAGAGGAGCCTCTTAAAGAGGAAGTTACAGGTCTGTGAGAGCCAGAAATCTTGCTTGTTTGTCAGTGACCAAATACTTATTTTCTACCATAATTTGCAAATAAATTCATTAAAAATCCTACAATGTGATTTTCTGGAATTTTTTTCTCATTTTGTCTGTCATAGTTGAAGTGTACCTATGATGGAAATTACAGGCCTCTCATCTTTTTAAGTGGGAGAATTTTCACAATTGATGGCTGACTAAATACTTTTTTGCCCCACTGTATGGGCTGAAAGTAACCACAAAGCCCCACTTTCAGCCTGATTATACCTGTTTTATAAAATATAACCAGACGATTTAGGTTGGGGTAAGTCTGTTTTGCTTGACTTCTTTTCTTGGCCCCTTACAAGGATGAATTTCAGCTGGAAGCAATTTGAGGGATGATCCGTGTACATAGTATTGTGGTGAGGTTCTGAGAGGGTGACCGAGTGGATGTCCATTGAAAACTGGTTAAAACAATTCATTTGGTCAACAAATGAAGAGGGCTAATGAAACAATCAACACCTGCACCCCTCTCGGAACCCTGGCTTTATCCCTGCGTCCATAACAACAGATGTGGATGACCTACCCCCACCTCCAACCCACCGCAACCTGTACCCCCCCCCCCCCCCCCCCCTCAGCCCATTCAGGCCTGCACGGCCAAACTGGAAACTGCTTGAGACAGAATCAGGGAAAAATAGCCAAATCCCCCACCCTGGGTTAACACAAAAGAGACTGGAATGCAAGGAGTTAATCTGTTAGGGGTCTCTCTGCAAACAAAGGACAAGCCTCCAGACAAAGGTTGAGGGAGTGGGAGCAGAGGGGGGGGGTGGCTTTCCCTTACCATCTGGACCCTTTGTTTGGGGGAGGAGGTTGGTGAAGGGGGAGGTGTCCTGGTGAAGGGGGGAGGGGCCAGTGAGCCTCCCCATCCAGTGCTGCAGCCCCAGACAGACAACCCAGCTAGCACATAACATTCTGAGAACCATATGTTTCTTAGAATGTGGTTGTCCTATGGTTATTTTGCAAACAACTGGAAATGGTGCAGAATAATTGCTTGGCTCTGTAACATTCTCAGCACATTTAAGGCACTTGAAAAAAACACAATTTTCTTGGTATTTCATTACTTTAACAGTGCTAGAGGAGTCACTACGGACTCGGGTTCGATCTCAGGCTGTATCACAA
The DNA here is from genome assembly GCF_021184085.1 of Oncorhynchus gorbuscha. NCBI lineage: Eukaryota > Metazoa > Chordata > Actinopteri > Salmoniformes > Salmonidae > Oncorhynchus > Oncorhynchus gorbuscha. The sequence continues at coordinate 21,310,994 of NC_060178.1, forward strand.
CCAGCTGTGATCGGGAGTCCCATAGGGTGGCGCACAATTGGCCCAGTATTGTCTGGGTTAGGGGAGGGTTTGGCCAGGGTAAATAAGAATTTGTTCGTCATCTCTGAGCACGGAACCCGGTAGCGGGATGAAATTCGACAACGTACGGTGATCGCTACATAAATAGTCATATTAAACATTCATGAAAATACAAGTGTCTCACGTGTTTCGAAAGCCTAGAATCTTGCTAATCCAACTGCATTGTCAGATTTAAAAAAGGATTTACTGCTAAAGAATACGATGTGATTATCTGAGGATAAAGCCCCATAAAAAAACTACTATTTCAACCAGCACAGGCGTAACAAAATCACAAACTGCAATAAAATAAATAGTTTACCTTTGACGATCTTCCTCTGTTTGCAATCCCAATGCTAATTGTTACACAATGAATGGTCTTTTGTTTGATAAAATCCATTTTGTGAACCGCCTGTGTCGTGAATTCCGTCTCATTCCATTTGACGACGGCACATTCGAGGTAAATACACACACAAAACGTGACTTTTCCAGTCATGTTCGGTTTCATTGCAATCAACTGGTTTGTTTGTTTGTAACACAACCAAACCTGATGGGTCATTTCGCGGGATGTATTGACTGAAAGAAACCGATTTGAAGACAACAAGTAATGACATCATTGTGCACCAATGATTTGCCCGCTGTTTCGTTGATTGACTGTATTTTAACCCAATGACCACTGATCGTCTTGAAATCTAGCTGGGTCGATAGCCAATGAGCTGAGGTAAACGGCAATATGTAATGTTTATGTGTTGGAAGACCAACCCATGTAGTAAACTCCGGCGTGAAGAGGTTCATTCGCCATTGACGATTCATACCGGAAGGAGCAACGCATGTTGCGCACAGCATTGTTTTGGTAAAGTGCATATTCAGCTGTTCATATATCAATCAGTATGGTGACTAAGTCAGGAAAAGCTAAATCTAAGTCTAGATATACAGATGTACACACAATTTTAGATTCAATTGATCGGGAAAGTGAGACAGAGATTGTTGGAGGACGATTCATTTAGCGATTCCCAGATGGAGGAATGTTTTTTGAACGGAGAGGACATCGTTTTGGACTGGTAAGTTCTTCGCATGCTAATGCCGTTGTTTGAAATTAATAATATAAAATATTATTTGTGAAATGAAATAGCCTATTTGAGGCTGTTGAGGGGAGGTCAGGCCCACAACAATGGCCAAAGTGAAATGGAGACAGTAGATACAGCTGGTCTGTTGTAATATAATAAAGACACACTGCACACTGCCCTAACCCACCTGGACAAGAGGAATACCTATGTGAGAATGCTGTTCATCGACTACAGCTCGGCATTCAACACCATAGTACCCTCCAAGCTCGTCATCAAGCTCGAGACCCTGGGTCTCGACCCCGCCCTGTGCAACTGGGTACTGGACTTCCTGACGGGCCGCCCCCAGGTGGTGAGGGCAGGCAACAACATCTCCTCCCCGCTGATCCTCAACACGGGGGCCCCACAAGGGTGCGTTCTGAGCCCTCTCCTGTACTCCCTGTTCACCCACGACTGCGTGGCCACGCACGCCTCCAACTCAATCATCAAGTTTGCGGACGACACAACAGTGGTAGGCTTGATTACCAACAACGACGAGACGGCCTACAGGGAGGAGGTGAGGGCCCTTGGAGTGTGGTGTCAGGAAAATAACCTCACACTCAACGTCAACAAAACTAAGGAGATGATTGTGGACTTCAGGAAACAGCAGAGGGAACACCCCCTATCCACATCGATGGAACAGTAGTGGAGAGGGTAGCTAGTTTTAAGTTCCTCGGCATACACATCACAGACAAACTGAATTGGTCCACTCACACTGACAGCGTCGTGAAGAAGGCGCAGCAGCGCCTATTCAACCTCAGGAGGCTGAAGAAATTCGGCTTGTCACCAAAAGCACTCACAAACTTCTACAGATGCACAATCGAGAGCATCCTGGCGGGCTGTATCACCGCCTGGTACGGCAACTGCTCCGCCCTCAACCGTAAGGCTCTCCAGAGGGTAGTGAGGACTGCACAACGCATCACCGGGGGCAAACTACCTGCCCTCCAGGACACCTACACCACCCGTTGTTACAGGAAGGCCATAAAGATCATCAAGGACATCAACCACCCGAACCACTGCCTGTTCACCCCGCTATCATCCAGAAGGCGAGGTCAGTACAGGTGCATCAAAGCTGGGACCGAGAGACTGAAAAACAGCTTCTATCTCAAGGCCATCAGACTGTTAAATAGCCACCACTAACATTGAGTGGCTGCTGCCAACACACTGTCATTGACACTGACCCAACTCCAGCCATTTTAATAATGGGAATTGATGGGAAATGATGTAAATATATCACTAGCCACTTTAAACAATGCTACCTTATATAATGTTACTTACCCTACATTATTCATCTCATATGCATATGTATATACTGTACTCTACAACATCGACTGCATCCTTATGTAACACATGTATCACTAGCCACTTTAACTATGCCACTTTGTTTACTTTGTCTACACACTCATCTCATATGTATATACTGTACTCGATACCATCTACTGTATGCTGCTCTGTACCATCACTCATTCATATATCCTTATGTACATGTTCCTTATCCCCTTACACTGTGTATAAGACAGTAGTTTTGGAATTGTTAGTTAGATTACTTGTTGGTTATCACTGCATTGTCGGAACTAGAAGCACAAGCATTTCGCTACACTCGCATTAACATCTGCTAACCATGTGTATGTGACAAATAAAAATTTGATTTGATTTGATTTGATTTGATCTAGCTGGTCTGTCATAATATAATAGAGACAGTAGATCTAGCAGGTCTATAATAATATATTCAACCTTATGTTCCCTCTACTCTACAATTCTAACTGAACATTTTCTTTCCCAGTGACACTGACTCTGAATGGGAGCCCCCAGTGCCAAGGTGTCCATCCCCCACTGAACTTGGTTCATCCAGCTCCTGTCACAAGTGGTGTTCATCTGCCCAAATGTATTTCTGCAGGCATGGATGTGCTATGGCACCTGGCATCAGCAGAATAATATTGTGTAGAGGACTGAGGGTCTTCCTAATATTGAAAGTGTTTTTTAGTAAATGTATATCTTTTTTTCATGTTTTTTCTCCATTTGGGGGGGGGGTTTGAATACCATTTTGGTATTTTGTATATAGTTATTCCATTCAAAATGTATAACTTTACCAATTTGGCCACTTTGGTACATTTGGGCTACTTGTGTGGGACACCTGGGTGACTTCATGATAAATGTCATGTAGCACACTCATTTTAGAAGTTATCATTCTGAAACTTTGCACAAGTACTGTTGCCCTCTTATGTTTTTCACTGAAATTGTCCCCATCATCCTATCTGACTGTTTGTTTTATCTTGTTCATTTTAAAGATGATACAACAATAAAAATAAAAAACACATGTTTTTTTCATTGTATTATCTAAACCAGATCTATTGTGTTATATTCTCCTACATTCAATTAACATTTACACAAACTTCTTTCAAATGGTACAAGAACATGCATATCCTTGGTTCTGTGCCTGAGCTACAGGCAGTTAGATTTGGGTATGTCTTCAGGCGGAAATTGAAAAAAGTAGGGGGTAGCTCTAAGAGGTTATTAACTGACTTGCCTAGTTAAATGAAGGTTAAATTTTAAAAAATGACATTGCCATCGATAAAATGCAATTGTGTTCATTGTCCATCGCTTATGCCTTTCCATACCATAACCCCTCCGCCACCATGGGGCTCTCTGTTCACAAAGTTGACATCAGCAAAGCGCTCGCCCACATGACGCCATACCTCTGGTCTGCCATCTGCCCAGTATAGTTAAAACCAGGATTCATCCGTGAAGAGCACACTTCTCCAGCGTGCCAGTACGACGCCAAACTGCAGTCAGGTCAAGTCCCTGGTGAGGACGAAGAGCACACAGATGAGCTTCCCTGAGATGTTTCTGACAGTTTGTGCAGAAATTCTTTGGTTGTGCAAACCCAGTTGGCTGGTCTGACGATCCCGCAGGTGAGGAAGCCGGATGGGGAAGTCCTGGGCTGGCATGGTTACACGTGTTGGACATACTACCAAATTCTCTAAAACGATGTTGGAGGCAGCTTATGCTAGAAAGATTTACATTAAATGATCTGTCAACAGCTCTGATAGACATTCTTGCAGTCAACATTCCAATTACACGCTCCTTAAAAACTTGAGATATCTGTGGCATTGTGTTGTGTGACCAAACTACACATTTTAGAGTGGCCTTTTATTGTCCCTTGCACAAGGTACACCTGTGTAATGATCATGTTGTTTAATCAGCTTCTTGGCACGCACACCTGTCAGTTGGATGGATGGATGATCTTGGAAAAAGAAAACGACTCACTAAAAGGGATGTAACCCATTTTCTGCACAACATTTGAGATAAATAAGCTTTTGATGCTTATGGACAATTTCTAGGATATTTTTTTCAACTCTTGTTAAGTGTGTTCAGGTGTGTTGGCGCAGCCACTAATCTTGGCCACACCTTAATGAGTGCTTGTTTAGTTTGAAATGGGGTCTGTTTGAATATACAAAAATGTAACAGCTTTGTATATGTTAAAAAACATGGCATGCTAACTCCTGATGGCGAAGTGGACTCATTCCATGGATAGAGAACAGAAGATTATAGCTTTGAATCTCACTGATAAAAAAAGGAATGCATTTCCACGATTAATGCCTAAGGAAATTAATTTCAATGTGTCCTATTCAGTAGCAGTGCTTGGTATTTTAAAAAATTAACCCAAAATATGCTAGCTGTGTTATTAAAACACTTTCAGAGCGTCAATAAAACCTCCCAGGAAAACTTAAGGAACTGGAGTAAAATGCTCTCTGAACCTCCCTGCAACTGAAAAAATATTTTCTATAATAAGGACAGTAAAATTGAATGTTTTTTAAACAGTCAGAAAACATGGCTTCGTTACCACAACCAATGCGAAACCCAAATACATACGTTCCCACAACTTCCAATGAACCAACTGTGCTAGCTGGGAACCCTCCACTGGGGCCCTGCTCAGCTAATAACCTGCCTACTCTCCGACTGCTCACACACACACACACACACACACACACACACACACACACACACACACACACACACACACACACACACACACACACACACACACACACACACACACACACACACACACACACACACACACACACACACACACACACACACACACACACACACACACACACACACACACGAGGCTCCCTCAAACCATGTCTCAGCACATCAACAAACCCTGAGACTTTACAACTTCTCTAGAGGGTTAGGCAACGTGAAAGTAAACTTTGTCTAAAAAAGGTATGTTTGTATATGTCAATCTGTCTGCAACTTTGGTAGCTTTTCAAGTGAAATCTGTCAGACAGAGGGAACACAGGCTCTCTTAAGGGCCATTATGAGCTGTGTAAACATGATTCACAATTAAAGCATGTTGGCGATTCAGGGAGAAGAATGCAGCTGAAAGACCCCTGTTCAGAGATTGAGGGTAGAGGGGCTTTTCGGGATGAGCAGCGCTGGACAAACAATGACTGCCTGTGAACTCACTCCCTCTCTCTTTCTCCCAGTCTCTCTCTCTTTCCTTCGATCTCTCTCTGCCTCTTCATCTGTCAACTGGAGGAGAACCCAGGCATGGGCGTTTCCTTCTCATCCAGTGAGACTGAGAGAAATACGTGTCAGCCTGTCAGTCCAGAGGCAGACCACTTCCAGATAGCAAATACACTGAAGAATTATTTGGGCATTAACACTCTGAAAGGTCGGCTAAAACATAGACAGCACAAGCTGGTTCTACGAATATCATGGATAGAGATCATAATGAGTTATCTGTTTTTTTTACTCTGGCCAGAATCTATAAAAGCTATTTACAGTATAACAGGTATACAGTCGTGGCCAAAAGTTTTGAGAATGACACAAATATTAATTTTCAAAGTCTGCTGCTTCAGTTTGTACGATGGCAATTTGCATATACTCCAGAATGTTATGAAGAGTGATCAGATGAATTGCAATTAATTGCAAAGTCCCTCTTTGCCATGCAAATGAACTGAATCCCCAAAAAACATTTCCACTGCATTTCAGCCCTGCCTCAAAAAGACCAGCTGACATCATGTCAGTGACTCTCTAATTAACACAGGTGTGAGTGTTGACGAGGACAAGGCTGGAGATCACTCTGTTAAGCTGATTGAGTTCAAGTAGCAGTCATTTTCTCTGATGAATACCCTTTCCGATTGTTTGGGGCATCCGGAAAAAAGTTTGTCCGGAGAAGACAAGGTGAGCTCTACCATCAGTCCTGTGTCATGCCAACAGTAAAGCATCCTGAGACAATTCATGTGTGGGGTTTCTTTTCAGCCAAGGTAGTGGGCTCACTCACAATTTTGCATAAGAACACAGCCATGAATAAAGAGTGGTACCAACACATCCTCCGAGAGCAACTTCTCCCTACCATCCAGGAACAGTTTGGTGACGAACAATGCCTTTTCCAGCATGATGGAGCACCTTGCCATAAGGCAAAACATCAATATCTTGGATCCATGACCAGGAAACTCCCCAGACCTTAATCCCATTGAGGACGTGTGGTCAATCCTCAAGAGGTGGGTGGACAAACAAAAACCCACAAATTCTGACAAACTCCAAGCATTGATTATGCAAGAATGGGCTGCCATCAGTCAGGATGTGGCCCAGAACACAATGATAGCATGCCAGGGTAAATTGCAGAGGTCTTGAAAAAGAAGGGTGAACACTGCAAATATTGACTCTTTGCATCAACTTCATGTAATTGTCAATAAAAGCCTTTGACACTCATGAAATGCTTGTAATTATACTTCAGTATTCCATAGTAACATCTGACAAAAATATCTAGACACTGAAGCAGCAAACTTTGTGAAAATTAATATTTGTGTCATTCTCAAAACTTTTGGCCACTACGGTACATACGCAGTAAGCATAACTTCACTTTTAAAGTAATACTGACTATGCTCCAATTTGAGGGAAATGGAAGTTATTTGAGTTGGGTTCCATTTTATTATCAGGGCCAGTTCATCTTCCAGTGAAGAGAGTACAGTGAACCCACAGCACTGACGTCAGAAGACGTTGCGCTTAGCATTCCCCAGAAATGACCTCCTCCTCACTCCTACACATTCTTTCATGTCATGATGTGTGCTTTCATGTCGTGAATAAATTGCAGCTGTGAGTGTGTTTACAGTGTGTGGTGTTAAATGGGCATCTTTGTAAAAATCGCTCTGGATTAGAATGTCTGCTAAATGACTCAAATGTCAAATGTACATAGACAGTGCACGTACCACCACCATGAGTGAAGGAATCCAGGGGGCTCCCCCAGTGTAATGTTCTTCTCCCATCGGATCTAGGAGAGGAGGAAGATAGTGGAGAGACAGAGAGTGATACAAAGAGGGAGAGAGAGTTAAGACTCCACTGCATGTGCATCCATAATGCATAAAAAAACCACATCTCACTCCACTTCCACCTCAGACAGACACGCAGTAAGAATGGAGTGCAGAGAGTGTGGTTCTGACTCTAAAAACATCTTAGGAGCAGCTCCTCACGCTTCAAACACCTACTCCCCATATCTGGTCACTGAGATAAGATCAACCCAGAGATTGCTAGCAACCACACTCAGCCCTATTATCACCGTCTGTGGCCACTGTGTAAGCTTCAGTATATTGCAGGTACTGTGCGTAGCCTCCCTTGTGTACGAAGGTTTCTCTGCCTCTCATCTCATAAGTAGGACCCAGGGTTCTTGCCTTTGTGACTTGACCAGGAAAAGTTCATGTAACTAGCTAGGGCCAGGACCTTTTCTTGGTCAGGGTCACATGATCGGGCAAAAACTCATACAAGTGAGCCTTAAAACGTGGCATGTAATAGAGGCTACCTGCAATGCACTGTAGTGCTAAGGCATATGTCTTGTGATCTACACTATATTGTAGGTGGATAATCTCCTATAAACCCCACAGCTGGTGGACGAGACTGAGTTGTGTGTGGGACAGAGAAGCTGTTTTAGGAGGTGTTCTGCTGTGAAGGGGAGGGGCTGTGGGGACTGACTGTGTCCCTGGGGGACAGGGCCGTGTGCAGGGGGAGGTTAATTGAGAGGCAGTAGGAGAGTCCAAGCGATAGCTCTCATTAGATGCACTGAGCAGGTGTGTTTTTCTTCAGCGTACCTGTGGGGACTGAATTTTCTTATCTGTTCAGGGAGGGTGGGGGGAGAGGAGGGTTGGAATGGGACGGGATGAACATGCTTTGGAGAGGTCCTGAGACTGACAGGCCTATATTAATGTAGTAATTGAATGGGAGTGACGTGGCTGACTGTAGAACTGTTGACATCTATTTGAATGAAAGAGACAATATAGTTGGAAGTATCATTACCAGGATAAGTTATAAAAGCATTTTATTTTTTATATTGTGTACTTACTCATAGCCTATGAAGGACAAGCAGAGTACCAGAAAATAATGGTTTGAAAACATCCCTGATAAGCATCTCTGCATTATACTTTGTATGAGATTTCATACATTCAAGACACAACTACAGGACAAGCAAATGACCTTGACCCTGTCCTCTGCATGCATGTCTCATGGACGTGGACTTTGTGAGGATCGGTGTCTTCGTCCCATTGCCTGTGACCCATAACTTAACCCCTATCCAGCAGCACACCATTAACACTCCATCTCAGGGAGGAGATTCACCCAGGAGGGTTCTGCTATCAGAACCTCACTTCAGCCCTGCTTCTTAAAGTGGAACAGACAGCATTTTAGCAACATTCAAATCTGTTCATATACACTCCCAGGAATATATATATATATATATATTTTTACATTTTCTGACAAGCGTGTTTGGGTATTACATATACTAATGCATTTGTGAAAATTCTATAGCAATATAGTGTGGGAAAGTGGCTGTGCGCTTGGACAATTAATAGACATGGCAGTAAACAAAACCTAATAAAAACATTGTCTCGTCCAGGACCACAATCTGCGCAGAGGTACAGTAAGCCTACATGCAAACAAGCCATTTGCCACAAGGGCCTGCCATTATTCACTTTGAACTGGACTGCGTGTTTACAAGCAGTTGCAACAGCGTGACTTTAGATTAGAACGCATTCATCAAAAGCCATAAAATACACTTGAATGGAAAGCAAATATTTAGCTAAATACCACAGGAGTCACCTAAAACCCTCAAACTTTTACAGATGCACAATGGAGAGCATCCTGTTAGGCTGTATCACCACCTGGTAAGGCAACTGCACCGCCTGCAACCGCAGGGCTCTCCAGAGGGTGGTGCGGTCTGCCCAACGCATCACCAGGGACAAACTAGCTGCCCTCCAGGACACCTACAGCACCCGATGTAACAGGAAGATCACCAAGGACGACAACCAACCGAGCCACTGCCTGTTCACCCCGTGCATAAAAGCTAGGACCGAGAGACAGAAAAACAGCTTCTATCTCAAGGCCAACAGACTGTTACATAGACGTCACTAGCACATTAGAGGCTGCTGCCTATATACATATACTTTAAATCACTGGCCACTTGAATAAATTAATACTAGTCACTCCAATAAAGTTTACATATTTGTATTACTCAACTCATATGTACATACTGTATCTTAGTCTATGCCATTCTGACATTGATCATCCATATATTTATATATTCTTTAATCCATTCCTTTACTTAGACTTGTGTGCATATGTTGGGAAATTGTTAGATATTACATGTTAGATATTACTGCACTGTTGGAGCTAGAAACACAAGCACACCTTTGCTACACCTGCAATGACATCTGCTAAACATGTGTATGTGACCAATAACATTTGATTTGATTTGAGTCCTCCTACATTTGGGAACTTTACAGTCCTATTGATCAAACAACAATGAAAAAGGTTGGCTATATTTCCCTATATGCACATCAACAATATCAACATTTAATGCTAGCCAGAGCAAGAGGAGCTCAAATCTAACAAAGGAACATTAGATAAACCCTCTCAAACGTTTTCAGCTATACTGAACAAAAATATAAAATGCAAAATGAAACTATTTCAAAGATTTTACTTAGCTACAGTTAAGGAAATCAGTCAATTGAAATACATTCATTAGGCCCTAATTTATGGATTTCACATGACTGGGCAGGGGCGCACTGGGGAGTCAGGCCCAGCCAATCAAAATGAGTTTTTCCTCACAAAAGGACCTTCGAGACAGAAAGTAGTTTCATTTCAAGCTAAAGTGTACTGTTAGCTAGCTAACGTTAGCTGGCTGGCTCCCTAGCTAACGTTAAGTGTATGACATTATTCGTATCCCAAACCGTTTGATTTGCTAGAGCCTAATGTTAGCTAGCTGACATTGAACCTGGTTGGTTAGATCCCAGCAGATTTATGCAGGTTAGTAACGACATGATTTGGCACTATGTTCATTGTTGTTTAACTAGCTAACGTTACGTGTGTGATCTTACATGTTGTTTACCTAGCTACGTGTCTTAAGCTAAAGGGTACAACGCCAATTGAATATGGCCAGTGTCTGTAAACGTCGGCAAAAAAGAGTAATGAAATTGATGCTAGCAGAGCTGGTTAGGCTGTTCATGTTATCCAGAGGTAAACAAACCATCGGCCAGAACGCCAAGTGTGTGCTCGGAACACTCCAAGAGCGAAACGAGATGTGTGAGGCTAAAGCTTAAGCGGGTGTAAACTATGCTGAATGGGTGTAGACAACAAAGAAGAGCTCTTCACTAGATACTAAAACATTCAAAGGCCATTTTCTCAAAAGTAAGTTTATAAGTTTATCAACTTTCAAAAAGTCAAAACTTTTATCCAATGTAAAAAAAAAACACAATTTCAAATGTTGCTACACAAGACCAAATCAAGGTTGTGAGTCAAACAAAATAAGAGAAGAATATGGAAAATGTGAGTACGGAAAATACACTGGAATTTGTTTTTCAGCTCATGAAACATGGGATCAAGAATGTTTGCCCTTATATTTTTTTCAGTATAGTTAACCATCGAAATTGCACCGATAAACAATGGGGAATAGCCTGCACGTCCTTCTGTAGCTCGCCTGCCAATGCATGCGTTGTCCCAACCAAGCACCAAAACGAATTGCCTAGCTACTTCCAGATACAACTGAGAATACCTCACTGACCATGTTACTCGTGCTAGTAGAGCTGGTTAGGCTGCTTACATGTTCTATAGTGACTATTAACTATTACTTTTTTTGCCTAAGTTTTACTGACACCGGTCATATTATCCATTTTAGAATAAGGCTGTAATGAAGGACCGCCCGGGTGGCGCAGCGGTCTAACGCACTCCATCGCAGTGTCTGCGGCATCACTACAGCCCCGGGTTTGATCCCAGGCTGTGTCACAGCCGGCCGTGACCAGGAGACCCATGAGGCAGCGCACAATTGGCCATCATCCGGGTTAGGAAGTGTATGGCCGGCCGGGATTTCCTTGTCCCATCGTGATCTATCGACTCCTTGTGGCGGGACAGGCGACAGCAAGCTGACCTCGGTTGCCAGCTCGATGTTTCCTCCGACACACAGGTGCGGCTGGCATCCGTGTGTCAGTGCGGCTTGGCAGGGTCGTGTTTCGGAGAACGCATGGCTCTCGACCTTTGCCTCTCCCGAGTCCGTAGGGGAGTTGAAGTGATGGGACAAGACTGTAACGACCAATTGGATATCACAAAATCGTGGAGAAAAAGGGGTAAAAGATTTTTTTAAAGAATAATAAGTCTAACTTTACCAAATGTGGAAAAAGTCAAGGGGACTGAACACTTTCTGAATTCATATTCAGTTATGTTACAGACTTATATATATATATATATAAAATAAAAAAAATCTTCCCCCTCATCAATCTACACAAAATACCCCATAGTGATAAAAGAAAAACATGTACAGTGCCTTGCGAAAGTATTCGGCCCCCTTGAACTTTGTGACCTTTTGCCACATTTCAGGCTTCAAACAAAGATATAAAACTGTATTTTTTTGTGAAGAATCAACAACAAGTGGGACACAATCATTTAAAGCTTGGGAAATCTTTTTGTATCCAAATCCGACTTTAAACTTCTTCACAACAGTATCTCTGACCTGCCTGGTGTGTTTCTTGTTTTTCATGATGCTCTCTGCGCTTTTAACAGACCTCTGAGACTATCACAGTGCAGGTGCATTTATACAGAGACTTGGTTACACACAGGTGGATTGTATTTATCATCATTAGTCATTTAGGTCAACATTGGATCATTCAGAGATCCTCACTGAACTTCTGGAGAGAGTTTGCTGCACTGAAAGTAAAGGGGCTGAATAATTTTGCACGCCCAAATTTTCAGTTATTGATTTGTTAAAAAAGTTTGAAATATCCAATAAATGTCGTTACACTTCATGAATGTGTCCCACTTGTTGTTGATTCTTCACAAAAAAAATACAGTTTTATATCTTTATGTTTGAAGCCTGAAATGTGGCAAAAGGTCGCAAAGTTCAAGGGGGCCGAATACTTTCGCAAGGCACTGTATTTTCAGGACTCTCCAGAGGTGGGCGGGCAGGCGGGCAGGCAGGCAGGCAGGCAGGGCAGGCAGGCAGGCAGGCAGGCAGGCAGGCAGGCAGGCAGGCAGGCAGGCAGGCAGGCAGGCAGGCAGGCATACAAGTTGGAAGTTTACATACACCTTAGCCAACAACATTTAAACTCAGTTTTTCACAATTCCTGACATTTAATCCTAGTAAAAATGCCCTGTCAGTTAGGACCACCACTTTATTTTAAGAATGTGAAATGTCAGAATGATAGTAGAGAATGATTTTTGTTCAGCTTTTATATCTTTCATCACATTACACATGACTGTAAGTCGCTTTGGATAAAAGCGTCTGCTAAATGGCATATATTATTATTATTATATTACATTCCTAGTGGGTCAGAAGTTTACATGCACTCAATTAGCATTTGGTATCATTGCCTTTAAAATTGTTTAACTTGGGTCAAATGTTTCAGGTAACCTTCCACAAGCATCCCACAATAAGTTGGGTGAATTTTGGCCATTCCTCTTTGCCTCCTTGATCGCACACACTTTTTCAGTACTGCTCAAATTTTCTATAGGACTGAGGTCAGGGCTTTGTGGCGACCTCTCCAATACCTTGACTTTGTTGTCCTTAAGCCATTTTGCCACAACTTGGAAGTATGCTTGGGGTCATTGTCCATTTGGAAGACCGATCTGTGACCAAGCTTTAACTCCCCGACTGATGTCTTGAGATGTTGCTTCAATATATCCACATAATTTCCCTGCCTCGTGATGTCATCTATTTTGTGAAGTGCACCCGTCCCACCTGCAGCAAAGCACCCCCACAAAATGATGCTGCAACCCCCGTGCTTCACGGTTGGGATGGTGTTCTTCGGCTTGCAAGCCACCCCCTTTTTTCTTCCAAACATAATGTTTCATCAGACCAGAGGACATTTCTCCAAAAAGTATTTAGTCAGCCACCAATTGTGCAAGTTCTCCCACTTAAGAGGGGAGGCCTGTAATTTTCATCATAGGTACACTTCAACGACAGACAAAATGAGAAATAAAATCCAGAAAATCACATTGTAGGTATTTTAATGAATTTATTTGCAAATTATGGTAGAAAATAAGTATTTGGTCACTGACAAACAAGCAAGATTTCTGGCTCTCACAGACCATCTTTAAGATGCTCCTCTGTCCTCCACTTGTTACCTGTATTAATGGCACCTGTTTGTTATCAGTATAAAAGACACCTGTCCACAACAGTCACACTCCAAACTCCACTATGGCCAAGACCAAAGAGCTGTCAAAGGACACCAGAAACAAAATTGTAGACATGCACCAGGCTGGGAAGACTGAATCTGCAATAGGTAAGCAGCTTGGTTTGAAGAAATCAACTGTGTGAGCAATTATTAGGAAATGGAAGACATACAAGACCACTGATAATCTCCCTCGATCTGGGGCTCCACGCAAGATCTCACCCTGTGGGGTCAAAATGATCACAAGAACGGTGAGCAAAAATCCCAGAACCACACGGGGGGACCTAGTGAATGACCTGCAGAGAGCTGGGACCAAAGAAACAAAGCCTACCATCAGTAACACACCACGCCGCCAGGGACTCAAATCCTGCAGTGCCAGACGTGTCCCCCTGTTTAAGCCAGTACATGTCCAGGCCCGTCTGAAGTTTGCTAGAGAGCATTTGGATGATCCAGAAGAAGATTGGGAGAATGTTACATGAACAGATGAAACCAAAATATACTTTTTTGGTAAAAACGCAACTCATCGTGTTTGGAGGACAAAGAATGCTGAGTTGCATCCAAAGAACACCATAGCTACTGTGAAGCATGGGGGTGGAAATATCATGCTTTGGGGCTGTTTTTCTGCAAAGGGACCAGGACGACTGATCTGTGTAAAGGAAATAATAAATGGGGCCATGTATCGTGAGATTTTGAGTGAAAACCTTCCATCAGCAAGGGCATTTAAGATGAAACGTGGCTGGGTCTTTCAGCATGACAATGATCCCAAACACACCGCCCGGGCAACAAATGAGTGGTTTCGTAAGAAGCATTTCAAGGTCCTGCAGTGGCCTAGCCAGTCTCTAGATCTCAACCCCATAGAAAATCTTTGGATGGAGTTGAAAGTCTGTGTTGCCCAGCAACAGCCCAAAAACATCACTGCTCTAGAGGAGATCTGCATGGAGGAATGGGTCAAAATACCAGCAACAGTGTATGAGAACCTTGTGAAGACTTACAGAAAACGTTTGATCTCTGTCATTGCCAACAAAGGGTATATAAAAAAGTATTGAGATGAACTTTTGTTATTGACCAAATACTTATTTTCCACCATAATTTGCAAATAAATTCATTAAAAATCCTACAATGTGATTTTCTGGATTTTTTTTCTCATTTTGTCTGTCATAGTTGAAGTGTACCTATGATGAATATTACAGGCCTCTCGCATCTTTTTAAGTGGGAGAACTTGCACAATTGGTGGCTGACTAAATACTTTTTTGCCCCACAGGCAAGTTGAGAACTAATTCATATTTACAATGACAGACTACCCTAGCCAAACCTGGATGACGCCGGGCCAATTGTGCATCGCCCTATGGGACTCCTAATCATGGCTGGATGTGATACAGCCTGGATTTGAACCAGGGACTGTAGTGATGCTTCTTGCACTGAGATCCCTCATTACCAAAATTTCTGAGGATGAAATATTGTCCCTTTGGCCATTGTTTGATGTTTTAGTTTTGGGTTGGTTAACACTTCATGAGGCAAGCAGACATTCCGATCACCAAAACTAGGCCCCAAAGGACTCGTCTGCTGCCTAATGGTTTACGATCGACGTGAGGTGTCATAAAACCCCCACATCCATCCCTCTCCCCCTCTACGGGAGAGGGAGAGCTCTGTAGAGCTGATCCACTGTAAACCTGATCTCTTGGATCCTCACAGGAGAGTCATGACACCTGCCTGATGACATCACCAGGCCATAAATTACACCAAAGAAAAATATGAAATGCAACATGTAAAGTGTTGGTCCCATGTTTTATGAGATGAAATAAAATATCCCAGAAATGTTCCATAAGCACATTTGTTTACATCCCTGTTAGTAAGTGTTTCTCCTTTGCCAAGATAATCCAGCTACCTGACAGGTGTGGCATATCAAGAAGCTGACTAAACAGCATGATCATTACACAGAAGCACCTTGTGCTGGTGACAATAAAAGTCCACTGAAATGTGCAGTTGTGTCACAACACAATGCCACAAATGACTCAAGTTTTGAGGGAGTGTGGAATTGGCATGCTGACTGCAGGAACATCCACCAGAGCTGTTGCCAGATAATTAAATGTTAATTTTTCTACCATAACCTGCCTCCCAACGTCGTTTTCAAGAATTTGGCAGAACGTCCAAACTGCCTACAAACCGCAAACCACATCTAACCACACCAGCCCAGGACCTCCACATCCGGCTTCTTCACCTGTGGGATCTTCCGAGACCAGCCACCCACACAGCTGATGGGTTTGTGCAACCAAAGAATTTCTGCACAAACCGTCAGAAACCATCTCAGGAAGCTCATCTGCGTGCTCGTCATCGTCACCAGGATCTTGACCTGACTGCAGTTCAGCATTGTAACTGACTTCAGTGGGCAAATGCTCACCTTCGATGGCCTCTGGCACACTGAAGAAGTGTGCTCTTCACGGATGAATCCCAGTTTCGACTGTACATGGCAGATGTCAGACAGTGTGTATGGGCGAGTGGTTTGCAGATGTCAACATTGTGAACAGAGTGCCCCATGGTGGCAGTGGGGTTATAGTATGGACCGGCATTAGCTACAGACAATAAACACAATAGCATTTTATCGATGGCAATTTGAATGCACAGAGATACCGTGGTGAGATCCTGAGGCCCATTGTCATGCCATTCATCTGCCGCCATCACCTCATGTCATTGTAAATAAGAATTTATTGTATTTGATATTGAGATAAAAAAAAGGCTGCATTGGTCCTTTAATCACTCGGAGCTTGTCCCAGATCTGTAATTAATATTTTAGTCCACTTCTGTGCCCTGTTGGCACTTAGTCAAACCCTGCTGCTGTACTGAAAGGTTTAAGGCAGAGGGAGGCAAAAGCATTTGGGCAAGTTAGGTGTTTGATGGATTGATTTCTCAGCATTGTGATTGACTCGACTACTGTATGACGTTCTATAATAATATAATATAATAATATATGCCATTTAGCAGACGCTTTTATCCAAAGCGACTTACAGTCATGCGTGCATACATTCTACGTATGGGTGGTCCCGGGGATCGAACCCACTACCCTGGCGTTACAAGCGCCATGCTCTACCAATTGAGCTACACAGGACCAAACTTGGCCCGGTTGTGGCTTGATTTAGCCTTGCAAACACACTTAACACCTGAACAGCTACCTTGATATCCACCCTTTTATAATATGACCATTAACCTGAGAGTGACAGATTTCAGTTCCATTGAAGGCTGCTCTCTTATAACAGGTCAGTTATGTTTTTATAATACTTCCACATATATGGAATTTATGATTAATTGTGAAAGATAACGAGCAACAATTAAGCTTAAAGGGTAGGAACCTTGAGTTTTACTCACCAATGTAATAAATAAAACAGTGTGGTCAAAGACTTAGTAAATAACTTAGTTGTAGTCACGATCGGGTTACCTATAAGTATAAACAGTTATGTTTTTGGAATATTACATATTTATGAACTTATTTCCCGATATCTTCTAAGCTACCCACAATGCACTATTTGTCAATGTCATATGGAGGATCAATGGAGGATTTTCCACCTTAGCTTAGTTCTAGCGCACTACCTGACGGACATCTGGAATCTATCCATTTAATATTTCCCTGACTCTCCCTCTGCCCGGCGAAGTGCCCGCCTCCCCCTTGCTTTGGTAGCCAACTCAGCATGCACGCTTTTAAAAGTTTTACAAATCGGATGGACCCCAGCGATCAATAGCTCTAACTCTTTCAATCTGAGGTTATGTTTTGGTTGTGTTGTGTTAGTTGTGTTCTAGTTCATCTCCAGTAGTTGGGCTCTAGCTTGCCGACCATGACTGTGGTAGTTGGGTAGGCTACTAGCTAGTTGACTAAATAGTTAATGTTGGCTGGCTGCTGGCTAAGATGGCTATATGCAGTTAATATTCCTTCATAACTGGTTAGATGGCATTATGTAGTTCCAAAACTTTGGTTTACTTTAATGTAGCTGTAAGCTAGGGGTTGATAGCAACTGGCTACCTCATGCACTGCTAATGTAAGGTTGGCAGGCTGGTAAGCCTAATGTTAGCAGGCTAGTTGGCTAGCAACCTTACAGGTTGATTTGTAAAAATACATTTATTACGTATTTGCTTGTAAGTTGGTTGAAAATGTAATTGAAACTAGTTGTCATCAGCGCAAACAATTTGAAGTTATACATTTAAAAGTTATTTCTGTTGGAGTTTACATTATAGGGTATAGGCTGGCTTGTCGGGGCCTACGTATTACACCACACCCCAGAAAAAAACTTTTCCGACAAGACTTTTAGATTGGTTTTATGTTATAACTCAAAAAATAGAAAAATTGGGGTGTAACTTTGCACTGGGACTTTTGATGTGTATAGTAATCTAAATCCATATGTTACATGTTGTGACGTTTATGTTACCTACACTGTAAGGCTCGAGGGGAAATCAATTAATATAGCATACTGTGTATAACGTTGTGCGTCTTGAGAGTATCTCAAAGAAAATGAGGCCGTTTTAGAAAACCGTCGTCTAATGTTCCTCCTCCTGTGTGGTTGACAAAGGAAAACCCAACTGAGGCAAACAATGTTGTGTCTGTATCTTCCAAATATTTCATGTAGGCCTGGGCCATGCTCCATACCTGTACCTCAAAGCATGTTTGAACACAATGACACACAGGTACAGTCATGAACAGTAGTGGAACATCAATGCTGTAATACACGATAACAGCTGAACAGATTATAATACAGCGAGGAGAAATGTGGAAATGTGAGCTGGGTGAATCACACCACTGGCATAGTTCTGTGCTTGAACACAGGCCAGAGAGTGTTTTATATTCAATAAATTAGAAACCTCGCAACCTTTCATTGCACATGAAAGGGATCACCTTAGCAGGTCCGGGGGTTTAAGAACACTATTATTAACTATTATTAAGTGTACCCATTCACCCATCAAACTACACGTATTTAATCTGACTAACACATGGGAGTGTTTAAATTGCCTGACGACTCAAACTGAATTATTCAGCTGCTCTATGATCGCTACATACGTCTGTCGAAGACTGCCATCATTGAAGTTGTTTGTGGTGATCACAAAATTAGGGGTGTTGTACAAAACAAAGTCATCAGCAATTGGATAATGTCTAACCAATCAGAGTATCAAAGCCAATGACACATTTTCTAAAAGGCTGCTTTACCTACGCGTGTTCTGGCTCAAACCATCAGTTTCTGGGACCAATCAGAACAGTTAGAACATGTTTGCGTTCTAGAAATCGTCAAGAGGTACTCCGATCCAGACTCGTTGCGGAGTAAATCTAATGTCTGTGGTCTTGGCGTTTCGCAGGAACAAGTAGTTTGGGTAGCCAGGCAAGTGTTTAAGAACAGTTATGAAACAAATGAACAGAGGCATCAACACCACTCTAGAGGTGTCAAGCTCTCACTGCTGGCTAAATGAATGGTAAAGAATATATGAGCTAAATAGACTAGTATGAGCATTCAGGGTATCACTGATCAAGGATACTGGAGTTTAATTAAACCTCTTAAGGATCTCAACAGATCGGTGTCCCGACCACGGGACGGTTGAGCTAACGTAGGCTAATGTGATTAGCATGAGGTTGTAAGTAACAAGAACATTTCCCAGGACGTCCTGTGGTCCTGTGTAGCTCAGTTGGTAGAGCATGGCGCTTGTAACGCCAGGGTAGTGGGTTTGATCCCCGGGACCACCCATACGTAGAATGTATGCACGCATGACTGTAAGTCGCTTTGGATAAAAGCGTCTGCTAAATGGCATATATTATTATATATTATTACATAGACATTTCTGATATTGTCAGAAAGCTTACATTCTTGTTAATTTAACAGCACTGTCCAATTTACAGTAGCTATTACAGTGAAAGAATACCATGCTATTGTTTGAGGAGAGTGAACAGTTATGAACTTAAAAAGTTATTAATAAACCAATTAGGCACATTTGGGCAATCTTGATACAAACATTTCAACAGAAAATGGGACGTTCATGGGATCAGTCTAAATTGTTGCACATACACTGCTGCCATCTATTGACCAAAATCTAAATTGCACCTGGGCTGGAATAATACATTATGGCCTTTCTCTTGCATTTCAAATATGATGGTACAAAAGAAAAGGTAGTTTTTTTTCGTTTTTTTAATCTTTTACCAGATCTAATGTGTTATATTTTCCTACATTAATTTCACATTTCCACAAACTTGAAAGTGTTTCTTTTCAAATGGTATGAAGAATATGCATATCCGTGCTTCCGGTCCTGAGCTACAGGCAGTTAGATTTGGGTATGTCATTTTAGGTGAAAATTTTAAAAAGGGGTGGATCCTTAAGAGGTTTTAACCTAACTGCTAAATGTTTCAGAGGCACATAGAGAGGTATAAGCGGGGACATGAATTTGTCCTGACCAAGTAACCTGGGAAGGAAAAACTCTTGGCCCTACTTATGGCTTCCTGCACAAGATAAGTGGTCAGGAATTCTCCTGGCCCTAGGGAAAGGGAACATCGGCCACATAATATAAATATTTGTCTTTAACATGAATAATATAGTCCACAGTGATTTGTGTATCCACAGCTATAACGGTATGATATTAAGTAAGCTGCTTAAGACGTGGAGGTGTTATAGAGGGGAAGGCCTGAATACTAGGCCATTATGAGGAAGGATGTCCATTAAGGAAGATGATGCAAAACATTAGAAGGGCTTTACCTCACTGACAGTTCAGACTAATAGGGGAAGTGTGTGGCCTAGGTGTTGTTATGGAAAGCAAATAGAATAGCTATTGTATTGTCCTTATAGAAATCTTAAGACTAATACTGCTGTTATTCATCAGCTTAGTCTTGGCCCATTACATTTAAATCATTGTATACAACATTTTAGGATCCGATTACTTGGTGTTACAAAGCAGAGATTACCAAACTGTTCCTTGACCCCAGCTACCTCTAAATGTAAATTCCATCCCTCGCTATACAACAGAGAAAAATCCCATTCATCCATTCACCTCAAAGTTATTCTAAAGCTGTTTCTTACCTCTGACAGGAAGGTCTGTGCTGATTTCTGTGCACCGACGTGCAGCAAATACTCATACACATATAAAGCTAACCTGTAAAACAAAGAGAAAAGTGTCAGCATTGAGGCTCCATCTCACACCTCCTCCATTCCTCCTTCCCCTCCTCCTCACTCTGGAGAATCTCTCACCCTCCCTCCTGGGGTAGCAGGCAGCCTAACCCACTGGTACTCAGGTGAAAAATGTGGCTTTACTGGATCTCTCCTTACAGGCCAGTGGAATTAACCAGGAGAAGGAAGGCTTTGTCACAATCACAAACACAATCGTATTTGAGTTCAGACCTGTAGTATGTACACCAGGGACCATCAACTAGATTCAGTCACAGCCAATTTTTTTCTTGAGCGGATGGTCGGAACATAATTACAAATCATTTATAGACTGCAAATTGCCCACAAGAAGCCAACACAGATACTGTATACGTTTCTTTTTCTTGTGCTTTCGTCCCATCGCTGCATTTCCCGGACGGACTAGGGAGAGGCGAAGCTCAAGAACCATGCTTCCTCCGAAACACAACTCTGCCAAGCCTCACTGCTTCTTGACACACTGTTCCCTTAACCCGGAAGCCAGCCGCACCAATGTGTTGGAGGGAACACCATCCAGCTGGCGCCCGAAGTCAGCTTGCAGGCGCCCCGGGCCCACCACAAGGAGCCGCTAGAGCATGATGGAAGAAATAAATCCCGGTCGGTCCAAACCCTCCCCTAAACTGGACAAGGCTGGGCCAACTGTGCGCCACCTCATGGGTCTCCCGGTCAGGGCCGGTTGTGAAAGCGTATGATCAAACCCGGGTCTGTAATGATGCCTTAAGCACTACGATGCAGTGCCTTAGACCGCTGTGCCACTCGGGAGGCCATGATACTGTATAATATTTGACTGAAACATTTCAAATCTTGCTTACATTTGTATATGATCACGTTTCTCTCTATTATGTGTGGAAATACTTGGGGAACAGATTTCCCAAATTAAAATCCATTAGAGCAAATTTCTTGGTGTTTTTACAGTTTATGTCCAAAAATGAAAATTCAACAAAAAGGCATCTTCAATATTTAAATATTTTGCTCAGAAAACCCGCGTGCCGCCAGTTAGGGAACCCTGATGCACACGGTATTGACATGTACAGTAAGAACCAGAGACTGTTTCACTATGAGGATAGGCAGAAAAACATTGCTGACTCTAAGGAACAGCCATTGGGACGCTCTAGAAAAAAACATGTTTTAAACTTTGTGGCATGATGCCACAACTCTGTGGTTTAAGGAGCTCCTCCTTTAACATGAAGGCTGGTGAAAACAAGAGGCAAGTAGAGACAGCCAAGTAAGGCTCGGAGCCACACTATCTGACAAGCCACACTGCCGCATGCATTTTTGTCATTTTTGGTATCCATTACGACTGTCATTTTGCCGCCTGTGCTGGCAATTACTGTGCTCCCAATGCTCCTGGACTAATGCTGAAACCACACTGCTAGGGGGGGGAAACATCCCCTGTTCTCCCCAGCTAGACTGAACAGAGTGGACAACAAGGCAGCTCAGTAACAGTGTGGTTTTAGGGAGGACAGGGACCCTGTCAGTCTGGTCACATCAGATTACGTCCACTGTAGCAGCAGAGGCTCAGAAACACTTGGGCCTATGATAATGAATTGTGTTGAACCAAGCACCAGGGACATAATTTTCTCGAAGTAATCATTCCTTCGATATGCCTGTTTTTCATGTGGGAGACCTCTCTTCCACTGTCTGCCAAAAACCAGTTCTGACTAACGTTAGACATTAGTTAAAGGGGGACCTATCTTCTTAAAGCTGCAAAATGTCACCTTTTGGGGTACCTGACCAAATTCATCTGTCATTCTCATTGAAAGCAAGTGTAAGAAGTGGTAGATATATTCTATGTGCGCTATTTCTATGCTTCCCATTGTTAAGTTTTGTTTTTGTGTCAGTTTTGTACACCAGCTTCAAACAGGTGAAAATACAATATTTGTTGTTATTGAAAAGATATTTCACAGCGGTTTAGATGGTACAATGATTCTCTTCATTGCTTGTTTTGTCACAAACTGAAATTAGGTGAACTAAAGGAAATGGCGGGGCGATTTCTGCATACTGCACCTTAATTTCTCATTGTTACATCAGATATTAATTACACCTTTAAATTCAGTAATCAATTTTAAACAAACGGTTCTGGAAGCAATGAACGCAATTATGTCTTGAGTGTTTTATCTGCTCGGTCTCTGTTTGATGGTTGTGTATTCTTTACGGTGGAGTGACTGCTTAGAGGAGCGACTTCTTAGAGGGTAGGTCAAAGGTGATGGTCGCCGAACAATGGATTATAGGTAATGGCATGATAAACAAATGATTTAAAAAAAAATTTTTTTTTAACCTTTATTTAACCAGGCAAGTCAGTTAAAAACATATTCTTATTTTCAATGACGGCCTGGGAACAGTGGGTTAACTGCCTGTTAAAGAGCAGAACGACAGATTTGTACCTCGTCAGCTCGGGGGTTTGAACTCGCAACCTTCCGGTTACTAGTCCAACGCTCTAACCACTAGGCTACGCTGCCGCCCCCAATGACGCGATGGAGCAAATTGCTGGCTGAAATATTTTCATACTTATCTGATCTTAGAGACGACTGTCTCATGACACTACTGTTCCTGGGAAAACAAAATGTTTGGTGCTGTTTAGTAATCAGGTCTCACCTTCAATTCAAACCAGCCAGCGAGAACTGAGCGCTGGGAGTGTGCTCTGAAATAGCTTAATGCAACCAGTCAAAAATTAGGCACTCCTTTAACTTCTTGGTGACAGTATTTTCATGTCCGGATCAAATGCATGCCCAAATTCAACTGCCTGCTACTCATCCCCAGAAGATAAGATATGCATATTAGTAGTAGATTTGGATAGAAAACTCTGAAGTTTCTACTGTTTGAATCATGTCTTTGAGTATAACAGCACTTATGTAGCAGGCAAAACATTCAGATTTGTTTTTGGAGGTCACTCTTTTTCAATGTGCCAACAAAATTTCATTGGAAATGCAGATTTCTAAGGGACATTCTTGCAGTTCCTACCGTTTCCACTGGATGTCCCCAGTCTTTAGAAATTGGTTGAGGTTTTCCCTTTGTGTAATGAAGAAGTAGCACTGTTCAAAACGAGGGTCACTTCAAGTGTACTGTTAGACAGAGGCGCGTGACCAGAAAAGCTAGCTACAGTTTGTTTTCCTCCTGTATTGAACACAGATCATCCAGTCTTCAATTTTATTGATTATTTACATAAAAAAATACCTAAAGTTGTATTACAAAAGTAGTTTGAAAAGTTTTGGCAAAGTTTACAGGTAACCTTAGAGATATTTTGTAGTCACGTTGCGCAAGTTGGAACCGGTGTTTTTCTGGATCAAACGCGCCAAATAAATGGACATTTTAGATATATATCAACGGAATTAATCAAATATTTGTGATGTTTATGGAACATATTAGAGTGCCAACAAAAGAAGCTCATCAAAGGTAAGGCATGACTAATATTTTTATTTCTGCGTTTTGTGTCGCGCCTGCAGGGTTGAAATATGTTTTCTCGCTTTGTTTACAGAGGTGCTATCCTCAGATAATAGCATTGTTTGCTTTCACTGAAAAACCTTTTTAAAATCTGACATGTTGGCTGGATTCACAACAAGTGTAGCTTTAATTTGGTATCTTACATGTGTGATTACATGAAAGTTTGATTTTTATAGTAATTTATTTGAATTTGGCGCTCTGCATTTTCACTGGCTTTTGGGCAGGTGGTACGCTAGCGTCCCACATATCCCGGAGAGGTTAACCAGGAAGTACCTGTGCTCTTCCTCTCAGAGTGATAGTGCGGCTGTTTAAACTCTTCTGTTTTCTGGTAAAGACTGGAGGCAGTTGGTGTAAAATGTAAGAAGACTACCTCTTGGCTGTGTGTAATAACCAGCGGCATGCGTCGGCTTATATAAGCTGGTCCACGCTGAACTGGATCGAACAGAGATTCCTATGAGATTCCTATGAGTTGATTAAATTTTCATGGCTAGACTGGTGTGATCTGGGGTTCTATGCCCTGGTGATGGGCACCTGCCCCTTCTCTAATGCATTATTTAAAAACACTCATTCAATCCTGGCTTCGGGGGACACCTTTTGTTGCACTGTCAGAAGCACTGAGTGTAACTCCGCCAAGGGAAGAGGGTTGTGGAGACTCTTCCTGTGCAGGTAGATGAATCAGTGGAGAGGGAAAGAGAGAGCGAGAAACTCTAGGCGTTAAGACTACTGTGTGATGACAAAAGGGCTAACGACCGTAGTGGAAACCACAGGGCCAGACATGACAGGAGACAGAGACACGACACCAAACACAAGGCATATGTTCATACAAAAGCCTTCTCTGAAACTAGAAACAGCTAGCGCACACACCATGTCCTCTGACCTCCCAATGGGAACATCTCCATAATAATATATTTACAACCCCTGAGTAACAAGTGTGTTGCTCATTCTTCTCCTGTCTGTCATAGTGTTGTCTCAGGTGCCTAGAAAAGAATCTCAACATCCTAGTTGATTGATCAGCTGGTCTTATCCACCCCTCTACCCCTCTCACCTAATTATCTCTGCCCTGCTGTGACACTCCAGGTAAAGAGGTCAGAGGCCACTGAAACCATCATATCATGGATAATGTTCATACAAATGACATGCTGCGGAAAGATGAGGAAATCAGAGGCCAGCTGACTTCTCTCAGTCAGAGAATGACTATTGAGTAGGTGGTTGAGTTTGGTCCCCCTCTGTAGTGACTAAGGGCTCAGACACACCAATAGCGTTCGCTGGACGAGAGTACTTAGCACCTCTGAACGCAATTTGCAATGTGAAACGATTTTACACTTAGAAAAGTGGGTGGTTCCTAAAAACACAGTGTGGTGAACAATTGGCAGACGAACAAGTGATCCAAATATGGTGCGATGTGTGCTAGCCTTAACATTAGAGGGCCAGGGAGGGAGGCAGCAGCCTCCAGCAAGCTCGGAGCTTTGCACTATGTCCACACTTCAAGGGGAGATCTCCCACCTCAACCCAGGAACACACCTGTCCTGACATCTCGCCCCAGGCTCCCAGACTACGCTCCCGCTAGACATGAAAGCACCTCCGCCAAGTTTAGCCAGCTAACGCACAGTCTGTTAGCAAATTAACTTTCCGGTCTTGATTTCAATAATTCAGCAGTGAAAGCATGGCCTTGGTTAGATAAGGTACGCAGGAGAAGTGATGGAGAAGGGAGTGAAAGTAAATGCAAGATAGTCATTTCACAAAAGCCTACAGTAATTAAGAGTGTATTGGACAATGTGGACACAGTTGACAGGAATGGCGCCAGAGGGGATGCCTGCCGTTTTATGGGCTCCAAACCAACTGTGCTATTTTGTTAATTTTTTCGCATTGTTTGTAACTTATTTTGCACATAAAGTTGACGCTACCGTATCTTAAGTGATTACTCGCCTAACAAAACTAACCCCTATCTGAGATATCTACTGCAGCCCTCATCCTCCACAAACCACACCCGTTCTACAAGTCAAATTCTGTTAAAGGTCCCCAAAGCACACACATTCCTGGGTCGCTCGTCTTTTCAGTTCGCTGCAGACAGCGACTGGAACGAGCTGCAACAAACACTCAAACTGGACAGTTTTATCTAAATCTCTTCATTCAAAGACTCAATCATGGACACTCTGACAGCTGTGGCTGCTTTGTGTGATGCATTGTTGTCTATACCTTCTTGCCATTTGTGCTGTTGTCTGAGCCCAATAATGTTTGTACCATGTTTTGTGCTGCTACCATGCTGTGTTGTCATGTGCTGCTGCCTTGCTATGTTGTTGTCTTTTTAGGTCTCTCTTTATGTAGTGTTGTCTCTCTTGTCGTGATGTGTGTTTTGCCCTATATTTATATATTTTTTTATCCCAGCCCCCGTCCCCACAGGATGCCTTTTGGTAGGCCGCCATTGCAAGAATTTGTTCTTAATTAACTAACTTGCCTGGTTAAATAAAGGTTAAATAAATCAAATAAAAAAACTTGAAGATTTTTTCTTTAATGAGTCCGACGCAAAGTATATACTGCTCTCCGGAGACCAGGCCTAAATCCAAGTAATTTGCATGACAAAAAGGTGGAGATACAGAGGGAGAAGATCGGGGTGCCTTGCTAAGATTCATATGCGAGTGAATAAATCACAATTACCCTCGGTTCTACTGGCCAATGTTGAATCACAGCTGGTGTGCGTTGTCTAATATTAAAGAAGTCTCTAGGAATTGCTCTCTTGAGGTAGAGTACCTCATGATAAGTTGTAGACCACACTATCTACCAAGAGAGTTGTCATCTATATTATTCGTAGTCGTCTATTTACCACCACAAACTGATGCTGGCACTAAGACTGCACTCAACGAGCTGTATAAGGCCATAAGCAAACAAGAAAATGTTCATTCAGAAGCGGTGCTCCAAGTGGCCGGGGACTTTAATGCAGGCAAACTTAAATCCGTTTTACCTCATTTCTACCAGCATGTCACATGTACAACCAGAGGAAGAAAAAAATAAAAACAACTCCACACACAGAGACGCATACAAAGCTCTCCCACACCCTCCATTTGGCAAATCTGACCATAATTCTATCCTCTTGATTCTCGCTTACAAGCAAAAACTAAAGCAGGAAGTACCAGTGACTCGCTCAATACGGAAGTGGTCAGATGACGCGGATGCTATAGGACTGTTTTGCTAGCACAGACTGGAATATGTTCAAAGATTTATCCAATGGCATTGAGGAGTATACCATCTCAGTCAATGGCTTCATCAATAAGTACATTGGCGACATCGTCCCCACAGTGACAGTACGTAAACATCCCAACCAGAAGCCTTATATTACCGGCAACAACTGCGTTGAGCTAAAGGCTAGAGTTGCCGCTTTCAAGGAGCGGGACAATAATCCAGACGCTTGTAAGAAATCCCGCTATGCCCCTTTAGACGAACCATCAAACAGGCAAAGCGTCAATACAGGACTAAGATTGAATCCTACTACACCGGCTCGGATGCTCGTCGGATGTGGCAGGGCTTGCAAACTATTATGGACAAAGGGAAACCCAGCCGCCAGCTGCCCACTGACGCAAGCCTACCAGATGAGCTAAATGCGTTTTATGCTTGCTTCGAGGCAAGCAACACTAAAGCATGCATGACAGCACCAGCTGTTCCGGACAACTGTGTGATCACACTCTCCGTAGCCGATGACAGCAGGACCTTAAAAACAGGTCAACATTCACAAGGCTGCTGGGCCAGACAGACAGATTACCAGGGCGTGTACTCAGCACATGCGTGGATCAACTGGCAAGTTTCTTCACTGACATTTTCAACCTCTCCCTGACTGAGTCTGTAATACCCACATTTCAAGCAGACCACCATAGTCCCTGTGCCCAACAAAGCGAAGATAACCTGCCTAAATGACTACCGCCCCATAGCACTCACGTCGGCAATCAAGTGCTTTGAAAGGCTGGTCATGGCTCACAACACCATCATCCCGAAAACCCACTCCAATTTTCATACCGCCCCAACAGATCCAGAGATGACGCAATCTCAATCGCACTCCACACTGCCCTTTCCCACCTGGACGAAAGGAACACCTGTGTGAGAAAGCTGTTCATTGACTACAGCTCAGAGTTCAACACCATAGTGTTCAACACCAAAGCTCATCACTAAGCTAAGGGCCCTGGGACTAAACACCTCCCTCTGCAACAAGATCTTGGACTTCCTGACGGGCCGCCCCCAGGTGGTAAGCAACAACACATCTGCCACGCTGATCCTCAACACCGAGGCCCCACAGCGGTGCGTGCTTTGTCCCCTCCTGTACTCCCTGTTCACCCACAACTACGTGGCCAAGCACAACTCCAACACCATTAAGTTCATTAAGTTTGCTGGCAACACAACAGTGGTAGGCCTGATCACCGACAATGATGAGACAGCCAATAGAGAGGTCAGAGGCCAGGACAACAACCTCTTCCTCAATATGAGCAAGACAAAGGAATTGATGGTGGACTACAGGAAAAGAAAGGCCCCATTAACATCAACAGGGCTGTAAGTGAAGTGGGTTGAGAGTTTCAAGTACCTTGGTGTCGACATCACCTACAAACTATCAGGGTCCAAACACACCAAAAAAGGTGTGAAGAGGGCACGAAAACATCTTCCCGCCCAGGAGACTGAAAAGATTTGGCATGGGTACCCAGATCCTCAAAATGTTCTACAGCTGCACCATCAAGAGCATCCTGACCCGTTTCATCACCGCCTGGTATGGCAACTGCTTGGCATCCGACCGTTCAGCCGCTACAGAAGGTAGTGCGTACGGACCAATACATGACTGGGGCCAAGCTTCCTGCCATTCAGGACCTATATACTAGGCGGTGTCAGAGGAAGGCCCCACAAAATTGTCAAAGACTCCGGTCATCCAAGTCATAGACTTTTCTCTCTGCTACCACACGGCAAGTCCAAAAGGCTTAACCCCCAAGCTATAAGACTGCTGAACAATTAATCAAATGGCCACCCGGACTATTTACATTGACCCCCCCCCCTTCCCCCTTTGTTTTTACACTGCTGCTACTCACTGTTTATTATCTCTGCAAAGTCACCTTACCACAACCTACATGTACAAACTACCTTGACTAACCTGTACCCCTGCAAAATGACTCTGTACCGGCACCCCGTGTACATAGTCTCATTATTGTTGTGTCATCTTATTGTGTTACTTTATTTTTTACTTAAATTTATTCTGTAAATATTTTAACTATTTCTTATACTGCATTGTTGGTTATTAGGGGCTTGTAAGTAATACACTGTTGTATTCAGCGTATGTGACAAATACAATTTGATTTATGTGTAATGACAAGTTTTGTAAGCAAAGGAGGAGGCGTAGACGAGGCACATCATTCCCAATATGTTAAGAGTTCCATCCCATAAACAGGTAGCCTAAGAACTAACATTTCCTACATTGGCGGTCATTTTTTGCATGGCTTAAATCAGCATGGGTTAATCCACATCCACACACACACACTTAATGAGCTGGATTCCCATTGCCAAAGTCATCTGTTTCTTTACCAGGAGGAGCTAGCCTGCAGCTAAATTGACTCTACAACTATGGACATGCTCTGCTTGAAAGGATGCCATTGTATTCTAACCTGAAAGTCTTCATTTTGGGGCAATTGATACATTAAGATTTAAGTTTTATTCTGTGGGAAAGAATACCAACAGAATATAAATATACAGGGTTTATACATGGAATAAGCAGTTAATAGGTCTTGTTAAGTTAATAATACAGTTACTACTACAGTACACTGTCTATAGGTAATAATTAATTAGCTACATAAAAATAAAAAGGTACATTAAATATACACAAAGTATGTGGACACCCCTCCAAATGAGTGGATTTGGCTATTTCACCCACACCAGCTGCTGACAGGTGTATAAAATCGAGCACACAGACATTCAATCACCATAGACAAACATTGGCCATAGAATGGCCTTACTGAGGAGCACAGGTGACTCAACGTGGCACCGTCATAGGATGCCACATTTCATCAAATTTCTGTCCTGCTAGAGCTGCCCCGGACAACTCTAAGTGCTGTTATTGTGAAGTACAAACGTATAGGAGCAACAATGGCTCAGCCGCAAAGTGGGAGGCCACACAAGCTCAGAGAACAGACCCGTGAGTGCTGAAGAGCGTAGCGTGTAAAGATTGTAACCGAGGACAGACAACACTCACTACAGAGTTACAAACTGCCTCTGGAAGCAACAGCAAAGGAACTGTTCGTCGGGAGCTTCTTGAAATGGGTTTCCATGGCCGAGCAGCAGCACACCAGCCTAAGATCACCATGCGCAATGCCAAGCGTCGGCTGGAGTGGTGTAAAGCTCACCACCATTGGACTCTGGAGCAGTGGAAATGCGTTCTCTGGAGTGATTAATCACTCTTCCCCCTCTGGCAATCCGACAGGCGAATCTGGGTTTGGCAGATGCCAGGAGAGCGCTACCTGCCCTAATGTATAGTGCCAACTGTAACGTTTGGTGGAGGGGGCTGTTTTTTTTCATGGTTTGGATTAGGTCCCTTAGTTCCAGTGAAGGGAAATCTTAACGCTACAGCATACAATGACATTCGAGACCATTCTGTGCTTCCAACTTTATGGCAACAGTTTGGGGAAGGCCCTTTCTGTTTCAGCATGACAATATCCTCGTGAACAAAGCGAGGTCGATACAGAGTTGGTTTGTTGAGATCAGTGTGGAAGAACTTGACTGGCCTGCACAGAACCCTGACCTCAATCTCATCAAACACCTTTGGGATGAATTGGAAGGTCGGCTGCGAGCCAGGCCTAATCATCCAACATCCATGCCGACCTCATAAATGCCTTGTGGCTGAATGGAAGCAAGTCCCTTCAGCGATGTTCCAACATCTAGTGGAAAGCCTTCACAGAAGAGTGGAGGCTGTTATAGCAGCAAAGGGGGGACAAACTCCATATTAATGCCCATCATTTTGGTATGAGATGTTCGACGAGCAGGTGTCCATGTCACGTAGTGTATCATGTCTCTATAACATTTCTATAATACGGGGGCCAGTGTAATAAACAGCATACACACATGCACTTCATAAGTTTGTCTGTGTTGTGACCAACCCCATTACTGACTTAATGCACGTAGCCTCAATATTTACACTGTCTCACTTATTTCAAGTGGGAAAACAAATATGTGCGGATGCATGAATAGCATCCAACAAAAAGCTAAATTAATGGACTGCTAACACCTCTGAATATGAGCATAATTATTTCAAGCAAAGCAGAGGAAATCAGAGGTTCTTTACAAAATAGTGGCGTGTTTTTGCGTACGTGAGTTTGTGGTTCTTTGTCTCTCAAAAGGCCAAAACGCAGACGGCAATACCATCTGTGTCAAATCAAAAACCCTGCATTCAGACCTCAAGAACTAAATACAAATATAGGGGCGTTGAGGGGAGGGTGTGGATGTAAAGACACAAATTCAAATCAAATGGATTCATCTTCTACAACATGTGTGACAGGGTCAAGCACTACCAACTTTCATGATGAAAAACATATATTTTATTAATCCAATGGAAGGGCCCTGTGACAGCGATGGCCGGTTTCTCAGCACACTTCAAGAGTTGTAGTTAACAAACAGGTCATATGAATGTTGGAGCCTCTAATTCAACCCCAGTTCAAATCAAATTAAATCAATGCTGAAAGAGTGAGTGTGAGGTGTAATTAATTCCTCTCGTCACAAGGGCACAGCGTTCTTGTTCTACCTTGTTCCACAGGCGTCGGCCGCTTCCTCACCTACACAAGCACTTTCTTGAATGACACCATCCCTCAATCTAGGACTTTCAAAGTTACATGTTTATCTGCGTCTCCATTTCTTCACTACACATAACATTTTAAGTGCATGTATTTCCACACAGACACTTAAGTGCAGAACACAACACGGAACACAGCTATAGTCAATGCTGCGTCTTTACATCGCTGAAGACCGTGCCCAAACATTCTTAGAACTAACCCAAGATGGGCTATAGTCTGTCGTTTCCAATGGGAACGGATGTGTCATAGTGGGCCGAACAAGCAAGATGGCGGGCAGAGCCAAGCACAAGCTAGTAATATCATTCTGGCGTGTTCTAGAATGCATATTTCTGTTATACATCTGAAGTGCATGTGTGCAACAACTCAATTCACCTTTGCACTCCTAAACAATGCAATTTTTTAAAACTTTGGCAAAGGGTCAATTCTACAAAACTTATTCCACTCTTTTCGTAACAGGTTTTAGTTTGGGGAATAGAAACTGTATTGAGATCAAATGTTTCATCGATGAGAAAATTTGTCAGACAAAATTAAATCTCATTCCATCTTCTCCCACTTCCGGCCAGTGGGCTTCCTCTCACCATCATATTTGGTAGTGAGTGGAAACACAAAGCAGATGATTCACATTTATACATGTGATGAAATATCAGTCTCATTGTTTTGCCTCTAGCCAAAAATATGTAAAAGTTACACCCAATATTACCAGAACTATGTTTCTTATTTCTGCCTTGTATTCGTGGTGCTAATGTCGCAGACATGTTTTAAACTACTCAAGACAATATTTTTTGGTTTGATAACAAACATTGTTTAGCTAGCTAGTCATGTTACCTAGCTAGCAACATGATAACTTGACCACTGACTAGGCTATGCACAAATTTAGATGGCACAGGAAGAACTGAAAAGGAATAGGCTACTCAAAGAGATGCTTCAAAAGGTAGGCTGCATATGCAAGAATGGGGTGTGCAAGATTGTGTGCATGTGTGTGAGAGGATGTGTGTGAAGCAGCAGTAATTGAAACAGTCTTTTTCGGGAGGGAGAGCGTGTAGGCCTGTGTGAGTGAGTGTGTGTGAGAGAGAGAATATGTGTGCAAGTGTTAAACTTCAAGAACATTGATAAGAGGAAGTAGGCCTACTTATATAGCTAGCTGTATGTTACAATGACTTTTGTGTTGTTTATGGTGAAAATGATATTAAACCATACTGATGAATAGAATTGTTTCCACCCCTTACAATCAAAGCACAGTATGCCTGTAACTCAATTAGGTACTTTTTAACTGGAAAAGTCATTCTTCAGGACCAAATTTGAATTTGTAACTAACTAATGCCACCACCTTGATTAATTATTTTAATCATTTGACAACCCTAATTTTTTAACATGTTAGTAATTATGTCAACAAACTCCTAGATTCCTCCAATGCTTTTATTAGCCATTATACCATTTTGAATATTCTCTACTATTGGTTATATACACTAGACACCTTGACTCTCCAGTCTCCCCTTCGCTCTGCCAAAAATTGGACTACCTGCACAAACAGAGACCATATGGGTTTTTCATTTCAATTTCCAAATGAAGTAGGAGTTAATCTAACAAGCTTTCAGACAACATGGACAGCATCATGACTAACAATAGTGTAAAGAGAGTGAAACAAGTGTTTGTCTTACAGTGCATGGCAGAGTCATTAGTTAGGTGATAATGGCATTGAATCCTCACTCTGGCCATCAGCTACTTACCTGACTCACACACAGACACCCAACAAGCATGAAGCAGTGTCTGTCAGAAGGTTCGATGCTTAAACTGATGACAATCAATCAAATAAGTGAATGTTCCTTGTTAGGGAAATGTGTGGAGTGGTATGTACAACAAGACAAGGGACATACGGGACAAGTGGATCTACAGTGCCTTCGGAAAGTATTCAGACTTCTTGACTTTTCAACATTTTGTTACATTACAGCCTTATTATGAAATGGATTCAAAATAATAATAAATAAACTCTGCAATCTACATGCAATGCCCCATAATACCAATGCCCCATAATACCAATGCCCCATAATACCAATGCCCCATAATACCAATGCCCCATAATACCAATGCCCCATAATACCAATGCCCCATAATACCAATGCCCCATAATACCAATGCCCCATAATACCAATGCCCCATAATACCAATGCCCCATAATACCAATGCCCCATAATACCAATGCCCCATAATACCAATGCCCCATAATACCAATGCCCCATAATACCAATACCCCCATAATACCAATGCCCCATAATACCAATGCCCCATAATACCAATGCCCCATAATACCAATGCCCCATAATACCAATGCCCCATAATACCAATGCCCCATAATACCAATGCCCCATAATACCAATGCCTCATAATACCAATGCCCCATAATACCAATGCCCCATAATACCAATGCCCCATAATACCAATGCCCCATAATACCAATGCCCCATAATACCAATGCCCCATAATACCAATGCCCCATAATACCAATGCCCCATAATACCAATGCCCCATAATACCAATGCCCCATAATACCAATGCCCCATAATACCAATGCCTCATAATATGCCCCATAATACCCCATAATACCAATGCCCCATAATACCAATGCCCCATAATACCAATGCCCCATAATACCAACCAATGCCAATGCCCCATAATACCAATGCCCCATAATACCAATGCCCCATAATACCAATGCCCCATAATAATACCAATGCCCCATAATACCAATGCCCCATAATACCAATGCCCCATAATACCAATGCCCCATAATACCAATGCCCCATAATACCAATGCCCCATAATGCCCCATAATGCCCCATAATACCAATGCCCCATAATACCAATGCCCCATAATACCAATGCCTCATAATACCAATGCCCCATAATACCAATGCCCCATAATACCAATGCCCCATAATACCAATGCCCCATAATACCAATGCCTCATAATACCAATGCCTCATAATACCAATGCCCCATAATACCAATGCCCCATAATACCAATGCCCCATAATACCAATGCCCCATAATACCAATGCCCCATAATACCAATGCCCCATAATACCAATGCCCCATAATACCAATGCCCCATAATACCAATGCCCCATAATACCAATGCCCCATAATACCAATGCCCCATAATACCAATGCCCCATAATACCAATGCCCCATAATACCAATGCCCCATAATACCAATGCCCCATAATACCAATGCCCCATAATACCAATGCCCCATAATACCAATGCCCCATAATACCAATGCCCCATAATACCAATGCCCCATAATACCAATGCCCCATAATACCAATGCCCCATAATACCAATGCCCCATAATACCAATGCCCCATAATACCAATGCCCCATAATACCAATGCCCCATAATACCAATGCCCCATAATACCAATGCCCCATAATACCAATGCCCCATAATACCAATGCCCCATAATACCAATGCCCCATAATACCAATGCCCCATAATACCAATGCCCCATAATACCAATGCCCCATAATACCAATGCCCCATAATACCAATGCCCCATAATACCAATGCCCCATAATACCAATGCCCCATAATACCAATGCCCCATAATACCAATGCCCCATAATAATGCCCCATACCAATGCCCCATAATACCAATGCCCCATAATACCAATGCCCCATAATACCAATGCCCCATAATACCAATGCCCCATAATACCAATGCCCCCCATAATACCAATGCCCCATAATACCAATGCCCCATAATACCAATGCCCCATAATACCAATGCCCCATAATACCAATGCCCCATAATACCAATGCCCCATAATACCAATGCCCCATAATACCAATGCCCCATAATACCAATGCAAAAACATTTTAGGCAGTCTTTTCAAACAGCTCTTATACTAAAAGAGCGTTATCATAACTTTCACAGTATCATTCCAATCTCATAGTATGTACAGTGCATTCGGAAAGTATTCAGACCCCTGCCCTTTTTCCACATTTTGTTACGTTACAGTCTTATTCTAAAATGTATTAAATACATTTTGTTCCTCATCAATCTACACACTATACCCCCCAGGTTTTTGCAAATGTATTAAAAATAAACACACCCTATTCAGACCCTTTGCTATGAGACTCTAAATCGAGCTCAGGTGCATCCTGTTTCCATTAATCATCCTTGAGATGTTTCTACAACATCATTGGAGTCCACCTGTGGTAAATTCAATTGATTGAATATGATTTGGAAAGGCACACACCTGTCTATATAAGGTCCCACAGGTGACAGTGCATGTCAGAGCAAAAACCAAGCCATGAGGTCGATGGAATTGTCCACAGAGCACCGAGACAGGATTGTGTCCAGGCACAGATCTGGGGAAGTGTCCCAAAACATTTCAGCAGCATTGAAGGTCCCCAAGAACACAATGGCCTTCATTATTCTTGGTCAGGGAGGTGACCAAGAACCTGATGGCCACTCTTGACAGAGCTCTAGAGTTCCTCCTCTGTGGAGATGGTTGTCCTTCTGGAAGGTTCTCATCTCTGCAGCACTCCACCAATCAGGCCTTTATGGCAGAGTGGCCAGATGCAAGCCATTCCTCAGTAAAAGGCACATGACAGACTGCTTGGAGTTTGCCAAAAGGCACCTAAAGACTCTCAGACCATGAGAAACAACATTCTCTGGTCTGATGGAACCAAAATTGAACTATTTGGCCTGAATGCCAGTCGTCACGTCTGGAAGAAACCTGGCACTTTGAAGCATGATGGTGAAAGCATCATGTTGTGCAGATGTTTTTCAGTGGCAGGGACTGGGAGACTAGTCAGGATCGAGGCAATGAATGGAGCAAAGTACAGAGGGTGATCCTCGATGAAAACCTGCTTTAGTTCTTAGGACATCAGACAACCAAGACAACGCAGGAGTGGCTTCTGGACAAGTCTCTGATATGTCCTTGAGTGGCCCAGCCAGAGCCCGAACTTGACCCCAATCAAACATCTCTGGAGAGACCTGAAATTAGCTCTGCAGCAACGCTCCCCATCCAACCTGACAGAGCTTGAGAACAATGGGAGAAACTCCCCAAATACAGGTGTGCCAAGCTTGTAGCGTCAAACCCAAGAAGACTTTATGCTGTAATCGTTGCCAAAGGTGCTTCAACAAAGTACTGAATATTGTGTAATATTTCAGTGTTTTTTTATTTATGACCCATTATCTATTAAAAATTCTAAACACCTTTTCTTGCTTCGTCATTATGAGGTATTGATGAGGGACAAAAAACAATTTAATCAATTTTAGAATAAGGCTGTAAAGTAACAAAATGTGGAAAAAGTCAAGGGATCTGAATACTTTCCGAAGGCACTGAACAAAAAAAACAAAAAAATGAAAGTGTTGGTCCAATGTCTCACGAGCTGAAATAAAAGATCCCAGAAATGTTCCATACACACAAAAAGCTCATTTCTCTCAAACTTTGTACACACATTTGTTTACATCCCTGTTCGTAAGCATTTCTCCTTTGTCAAGATAATCCATCCACCTAACAGGTGTGGCATATCAAGAAACGAATTAAAACAGCAAGATCATTACACAGATGCACCTTGTGCTGGGGACAATAAAAGGTATCTAAAATGTGCAGTTTTGTCACAACACAATGCCATAGATGTCTCAAGTTGAGAGAGCATGCAATTGACATGCTGTCCGCAGGAATGTCAACAAGAGCTGTTGCCAGAGATGTAATGATAATTTCTCAACCATAAGCCGCCACCAACGTCATGTTAGAGAATGTCCCACTGGCCTCAAAACCGCAGACCACGTGTAACCACACCAGCCCAAGGGGGGTGCTGAGGAGTATCTGTCTGTAATAAATCCCTTTAGTGTGTGTGTGTGTGGGGGGACTAATTCTAATTGGTTTCAATTGACTGATTTCCTAATGTGAATTTTTACCCAGGAAAGCCTACAAGTAATCCTCATCATCATGATCCCCACACAGTCAGCCATAGGATGAAGGCAACTTCGACAAAGCATTCCAGGTTAAGCTGGTTGAGAGAATGCCAAGAGCATGCAAAGCTGTCATCAAGGCAAAGGGTGGCTACTTTGAAGAATATAAAATATATTTTTTATTTGTTTAACAGTTTTTTGGTTACTACATGATTCCACATGTGGTATTTCATAGTGTTGAGCTTTTACTATTATTCTACAATGTAGAAAATAGTCAGATAAAGAAAAACCCTTGAATGAGTAGGTGTGTCGAAACTTGACTGGTACTGTATATTTTAAACAAAATACAAACATCTGGATAAGCATCAAAAACCTACATAGGAGAGTTTTAAATTAGGTACTGTTTCTCCATGATAAACGTACTGTATTTATTCATGCAGGAGAAAAAAAAAGCAACACGAGATAGCACTGCTATACGGGTGTCTTGATGAAGTCTCCACATTATCTTTGTGATCTTGGGACAAGAAACTCGGTTCATAGTTGTAACAGTCATCGTTACATCGTGTGTGAAGGCTAAAAATGTAACGAAGTGAAGATCATATCAGGATCACAACACAATAGCTTGTGTCGCAAAGAAAGCAACGAAGTACATGAGATGTTGCCTTTATGCAAAGCACTGGTTAAAATCTGTGCCTCCACTTATAATCAAAATCGTTCATTTGACACTTTAAAAGTTATGGCAGTTTCTTTGCCTTCCCCCAAAGAGGATAAAGGCTTAGCTTGTACTATGATATAGCCGTTATTAATATTCAAAGCCACATACATTAGACACTTTGATATTTGGACAAATTATTTCAAAAGGATTGAGGTTATTTCGTTTGTAAGTGTTAGTCCAAGGCTTTTCAAACATGTATCAGTTGTATATTTACACACATTTTACAGTAACACTCCTCTTAACATTGATGCTCGGCTGCATTGCTTACATATACCACGCTTACAAGTTTACGTAGCTGTAACTAAAGTTTATTTAACAGACAAGTCAGAACTTCCCTTCATTTGCTCAGGTGGGATGTCCAGCACAAATTCTTCATTAACACGAATAGAGTAAGAGGAAATCTATAATAAGACGTGTAGAGAAGATCTAGTAAACCTACTGTATGGGTCAATTGCATTTTTAAAAATCACTAGAAACGAGTCTCAAAACTTTGCACATTCAAACAATATGTGAGTCAGCGTCCATGCTGCATGCAACTGCTTACAGGAAAAACAACACTCAGATTCCATATCTTCTAAAATAGAATGTCATGCACAACATCGTTGTTCGAAGTAGCAATTATGTTATTTATTGCAATCGCTGCATGAGCGCTATATTTGATATTTAAATTCTAGACAACGATACATTTATAACCCCAAATGAACAACTATTCGGTTGATTGCGATAATGTTGCGATCATGTTTTAATAAATATCTAAAATAACGACAAAGTTAAAAAAAAAAAAAAAAAGTTAGAGACGTACCATCGCGGGAGAAAACAACACTCAGGAGAGCAAGCGAGTAATGTACAGACCTATACATTATGGTAGCTATAGTTTAGAAAGTTGGAGCTTCCTTTTAACCAGGTAAAACTCTTAAATAGTGCATAATTCACTTACTTTTCTCTCGCTTGGCTATCGGAAGGGACGACAGCTCCTTTACCTTTAGCGTACATGCTGGATTCTGTTTTAAGACTTTTACCCCACTCAACACCTGTCAAAGAAAGCAGCCAGCCAAACGTTCTATCTCCATAGCTACCCCTTTAGTGTTTTTCCTTATCCTCCTCCTCCTCCTCCCCCCTCCTCCTCCTTTTTTTCACATCTCCAACATTGGCCACAAATCAGGCACAGTTTCTATTGGGGGAACTTGAAACAGACCGATGGTGGATTTTTTTCCCCCTCAACCGCTGTTCGAGAATGCATTCACACTCCCTCCGCTAAAGGAAGGTGGGGGCTTCTTAAAGGGGAACGCACACGCTTCTTGTTTACTGACCTCAGAAACATGTAAGAATTGAGGTAGGAAAAACTGAAGTCTTCCATTTAGGCCAGCATTTCCCAAACTCGCCCATTGGGATCCCAAGGGGGGCACGTTTTGGTTTTTGCCCTATCACTAATTGATGGTTTACATTTCTCAAATCATAAATTCAAAAAGACTACTGGATTGACCAAAGGCTCAAGCCCGTTTTATCCGCACAGCAACATTGACTTAATTTACTGAGCAGTCCTAGGTAGCTGAGGGGTTGGACAAATACATTTCATGGTAGCTAATTGAATTACACAAATAGCCAAACTGACCATGATGTGAAAGGCTACTGCCTGCGTGAAAACGTATCAAAATAATGAGTCGCAGTCTCCCCAAATGTAGCAGTTACAGTGTTGTGCTTCGCAACTGAGTCAAGTATGTATTATTATTTTTGAATGAGGACATAAGTTTGCCTGTTGGTGAGCCAAAGTAGATATTTAGTGCGTGCTTAGTGTTGTAGCAGTTGTTGTCATCTTTTGCTTTGTGTTGTAGCAATTCTTTAGCGATTCATAGAATCACATGATGAGG
The DNA here is from genome assembly GCF_021184085.1 of Oncorhynchus gorbuscha. Classification (NCBI taxonomy): domain Eukaryota; kingdom Metazoa; phylum Chordata; class Actinopteri; order Salmoniformes; family Salmonidae; genus Oncorhynchus; species Oncorhynchus gorbuscha. The sequence continues at coordinate 21,351,717 of NC_060178.1, forward strand.
AACCTTGTCTGAGACATAAAAAACATTGTAGTCTCCAGACCAAAAGCTAGTTGGAGTGGTGAGCATCAACAGCCAGGGTGTAAACCAGTCGGTTACATTGGTGCCATGACCTGTATCAAAGAGCTGAGGTTGATGATGAGAGGGGTTTAAAGGGGAGTGAATGTAAAGCAGGCAGCTAGTCTGGAGAGTTGTAGCCTTTGCCTGTCGAGTAACCTCCACCTAGAGACCTAAAAAGTCAACTGACCCCCCCCTTCTTATTGTCAGTTGTTGCCTCAACTTACTCTCATTGTCAACCTAATGATCGAATTGAATAGCTACGTTCTGCCTCTATCGTTAAGATCCTAAGTGGCTGAGGGTGAAGCTACTCAGGTTCAATTATTTATGTTTTTGATATGGTTAAAAATAACCCTCATAGACCACCACACTGCACAGAGCAACCTTCCTCTGTAGCAAACGTCTTTGTTATACAAGGTCAATATAAACACAATGGATATGTGTAGTGTAGCAACCATTTCAGATATTCTACAGTTGGAAGAAAAAAATCTATAAATTGCTGTCCAGCAGAGGAATTCCCCCAGCACCTCCCATTGTGGGGGGGCCAAATGATAATTAATCACAGGTTGAATAATTTAATGCAGAGCCAATGGATTCCTTCCCCAGCACATTTCTCAGCACCTGCCTTAGGAAAGGTGTGTGTGTGTGTGTGTGTGTGTGTGTGTGTGTGTGTGTGTGTGTGTGTGTGTGTGTGTGTGTGTGTGTGTGTGTGTGTGTGTGTGTGTGTGTGTGTGTGTGTGTGTGTGTGTGTGTGTGTGTGTGTGTGTGTGTGTGTGTGTGTTGGTGCTGGGGCCTCTTTTGGGTCCAGAGACAGGGAGCGCAGAGCACATCTTGTAGGGGGCTTGGGCTAATGCACGTAAATGTGTAAAGTATGATTTCAAACATGGATGAAATTGACATTTGGGTACAGGACTCGTGTCCTGACATTCAAACATGGTTAAATGGTTCTGTCTCTAATAAAGACATTGAAGTAAATTATTATAATGTATTTAGATGTGACAGATTACAGAAAGGGGAGGAGTGGCCATATATGTCAAATATAAGTTCTTGGCATCCCAATCTTTAAATATTTCTGTTCCCAAGGTCATCAAACACACAAATTTGGTTGAAGATGTGTCCATAAACCAGAATACACATTAATTGTTGCTGGGATTTACCGACCCCTGCTGCCATTGCGGATGCTGTGGGTACTATATCTGAGCATTTACCACCTTTTCTGTCTTTGGAGTTTGCCGGGGATAGCCAATCTAGATTGGCTATCCCCGGCCTCAAATCAATATAAGAGTATATGCATTGATTTTAATCTGACTCGACTGATCTCAAAACCCACACGGCGAAATTTGAAAAACTCTATTAACTCCTCATTGATTGATTTAAATCTTACAAATAACGCCTATAAATATTGTCTAGTGGAAAATTTGCATTTGATCTCAGTGATCATTTTCCCATAGTATATATTAGAGATATGAAACAGCAAAATACTAATCCTTGTTTAATTGATTAATAAGAGACATTTTTTAAAGTTTTCTCCTCGAGGAATTTGACATGTTCTACTCTGCCACTGTCTCCTGTATTCCTGATCCTGAGTTGGCTCTTGAAAATATCTCCATATTTATTCCTCTGGCAGATAAACACGCACCTTTTAAACAATTCAGAGTCAAAGATAGCTCAGAAGAAAACCAAGGGTTAGATCTATCTCAGCTCATTCAGACAAGAAATCAGGCCTGGACCAAAGCAAGGAAAACTGACTCTGTAGTGGACTGGCAACTTTCAGACAATTGAGAAACAGATGTAATATCTCGATTAAGAAAGCTAAATCAAGCTACTTTTTAAGCTCTATCTTTAGCTGCTGGGGATCCTTCTAAATGTTGGAAAACAGTAAATGTTGGAAAACTTTGCTCAGACGCGAAGTGGTAGGCCACACAAGCTCACAGCCCATATCCCAAGATGGCGCAGCAGTAAGACGTGTTTGTTTTTGTCCCATGTAAATATTCCGTTTTTTCCTTTTTTGTATACATTTCATTATATTTCAATTTCTTTCTTCCATTTTCGAATTAGACATACCTTCCTGCAACCCGCCTCACCCAATGTGGTACAGATCTGCTATTTTTTAGACCTTATAACTGGAGCCTTCATCAGAAGCTAGACATCAAAAGCTAGCCAGCTAATTAGCTATGAACTATTTAGTCATTGTTAGCGGTCTTTAACTTTAACTCGGACACCAGCCGCTTTAGCCCGGATAATACTTGCCTATCTGCACAGCGCGATATCAGCCCTGAGCATATCAGACTGCTTTTTCCCCCACTACATCACCAGATTCTTGCCGCAAGCTCTGGACCATTACACTGGATCTTCACAGCTAGCTAGCTGCTACTGAGTGGCTATTGTGGCTAACGCTCTTGTCCAGAAGCATGCAGCAGTTAGCCTCGAGCTAGGCCCATCTCCCGGCTAGCAAACGAAGTACACCAACTACAATACCTCTCTTGCCAATTGGCCTGGACCCTTTGTCAACACGGAGCCCCGCCGATCCAACACGACTGGTCTGCTGACTTAATTCGGCCGATGTGCTCTCAACCGGCCTCTGAATCATGGATGTTGGTCATGATCCATCTGCTAGCCCCAGCCCGCTAGCTTCCTGAACGTTGTGTCTCCCACCCAATAACCGACTACCGAACTGCTCCCTGTTTAATCTAGTGCTGCTCATTGGACCCTATGATCACTCGGCTACACAGCTGATGCCTACTGGACTGTTCATTAACACGGTACTTCATTTTGTTTATTTGTCGACCCCAGCCTCGAACTCAGGCCCTGTGTGTAGCTAACTGACCCTCTCTGCCCATTCATCGCCATTAACCTGTTGTTGTTGTCTTAGCTGTTTACCCGCTGTTGTCTCACCCGTTGTCTTAGTTCTCCCAATCTACACCTGTGCTTGCTTTATGCCTCTCTCTAAAGTCAATATGCCTTGAATACTGTTGTTTAGGGTAGCTCTCATTGTTTTATTTTACTGCGGAGCCCCTCATCCTGCTCAACATGCCTCAGATAGCCCCCTTGTCCCACTTCCCACACATGCGGAGACTGCACCTAGCTTAACCTGTTACTCCTACCCCCTACTTATTCAAACATTCTGTTAAAAAACCCGCAACATTTCAGCGCCCTGATGCTCATGCCAGGAATATAGTATATGCATATGATTAGTATGTGTGGATAGAGAACACTCAGACGTTTATAAAACTGGTTAAATCACGGCTGTGACTATAACAGAACGTGCGTTTCATCGAAAAGTGCAGGAAAATCTGATCACTGAAAATGGAAAAATATATCCCATGCGCGACTTGAACCCATTGATAAAGGTGAACCACATTTAATGGGGCTGAGGTTGCAATACCTACAGCTTCCTACACGATGTCTAGAGTCTTGTCATTTGCCTACTATTTGTTTCTTGGTCAAACAGACGCAAGGCAGCGCAGTTCTTTTGGTCTCCGACCGGATATTTTGGTTGAGATTTACCCGGACATTATTTCCAGACGGACAGCTAAAGAATATACATCGCCTCGTGATCAATTTGGTCGCTTATTAACGTGTACTAATACTTAAAGTTGCATTACAAAAGTATTTCGAAGTGTTTTGTGAAAGTTTATCGTCGACTTTTTTAATTTAAAAAAATGACGTTACAAGACGCTATTTTTTTCCGTTTATCACAGTCTTCATAGATCGATATCTAGGCTATATATGGACCGATTTAATCGGAAAAAAGACCCAATAGTGATTATGGGATATCTAGGAGTGCCAACAAAGAAGATGGTCAAAGGTAATGAATGTTTTATATTTTATTTGTGCGGTTTGTGTAGCGACGACTATGCTAATTATTTTGTTTACGTCCCCTGCGGGTCTTTTGGGGTGTTAAATGCTATGAGATAATAGCTTCTCATGCTTTCGCCGAAAAGCATTTTAAAAATCAGACTCGTTGCCTGGATTCACAACGAGTGTAGCTTTAATTCAATACCCTGCATGTGTATTTTAATGAACGTTTGAGTTTTAACTAGTACTATTAGCATTTAGCATAGCGCATTTGCATTTCCAGATGTCTAGATGGGACGCCTGCGTGTCAGGTAGGAGCAAGAGGTTAACTGGCGCCTCCAGAGATGCAACCTCTCTAATCGTCACTAAATGCCTTGTCTGTACACTATGCCCTGAATCTATCCTACCACGCCCAGAAATCTGCTCCTTTTATTCTCTGTTCCCAAAGCACTAGATGACCAGTTCTTATAGCCTTGAGCCGTACCCTCATCCTACTCCTCCTCTATTCCTCTGGTGATGTAGAGGTTAACCCAGGCCCTGTGTGTCCCTAGGCACTCTCATTTGTTGACTTCTGCAACTGTAAAAGCCTTGGGTTCATGCATGTTATTATCAGAAGCCTCCTCCATATGTTTGCTTTATTCACTGCTTTAGCACTCTCCGCCAACCCCGATGTCCTAGCCGTGTCTGAATCCTGGCTTAGGAAGGCCACCAAAACTTCTGACATTTCTATCCCCAATTACAACATTTTCAGAAAAGACAGAACTGCTAAAGGGGGTGGAATTTCAGTCTACTGTAGAGAAAGCCTGCAGAGTTCTGTCATACTATCCAGGTCTACGCCCAAACAGGTCGAGCTTCTAATTTTAAAGATCCATCTCTCCCTCACTGTTGTCGCTTGTTATAGACCCCCCTCAGCTCCCAGCTGTGCTCTGGACACCATATGTGAATTGATTGCCTCCCATCTATCATCAGAATTCGTACTGCTAGGTAACCTAAATTGGGATATTCTTAACACCCTGACCATCCTATAATCGAAGCTAGATGACCTCAATCTCACACAAATTATCAAGGAACCTACCAGGTACAACCCCAAATCCGTAAACATGGGCACCCTCATAGATATCATCCTGACCAACTTGCCCTCTAAATACAACTCTGCTGTTTTCAACCAGGATCTCAGCGATCACTGCCTCATTGCCTGCATCCGTTATGAGTCCGTGGTCAAACAACCACCCTTCATCACTGTCAAACGCTCTCTAAATCTCTTCAGCGAGCAGACCATTCGAATCAACCTGGCCCGGGTATCCTGGAAGGATGTTTACCTCATCCCGTCAGTAGAGGATGCCTGTTTTTTCTTTAAAAGTGCATTCCTCACCATCTAAAATAAGCATGCACCTTTCAAAAAATGTAGAACTAAGAACAGATATAGCCCTTGGTTTACTCCAGACTTGACTGCCATTGACCAGCACAAAAACACCCTGTGGAATACTGCATTAGCATCGAATAGTCCCTGTGATATGCAACTTTTCTGGAAAGTCAGGAAACAATACACACAGTCAGTAAGGAAAGCAAAGGCTAGCTTGTTCAAATGGAAATTTGCATCCTGCAGCACTAATTCCAAAACGTTTTGGGACACTGTAAAGCATGGAGAATAAGAGCACCTGCTCCCATATGCCCACTGCACTGAGACTAGGAAACACTGTCACCACTGATAAATCCACGATAATCTAGAATATCAAGAAACATTTCCCAGCCAATAGCTTTGCACCCCCGCAGTAGCTGACCCAGCCCCCCTGCTTCTCCTTCACCCAAATCCAGATAGCTGATGTTCTGAAAGAGCTGCAAAATCTGGATCCCTACAAATCACCTGGGCTAGACAATCTGGACCCGCTCTTTCTAAAATGATCCGCCGCCATTGTTTCAACCCCTATTACTAGTCTGTTCAACCTCTCTTTCATATTGTCTGAGATTCCAGAAGATTGGAAAGCGGCCGCGGACATCCCCCTCTTCAAAGGGGGAGACACTCTAGACCCAAACTGTTACAGACCTATATCTATCCTTCCCAGCCTTTCTAAAGTCTTCGAAAGCCAAGTGAACAAACAGATCACCGACCATTTCGAATCCCACCGTACCTTCTCCACTATGCAATCTGGTTTCCGAGCTGCTCATGGGTGCACCTCAGCCACGCTCAAGGTCATAAACGATATCATAACCGCAATTGATAAAAGACAGTACTGTGCAACTGTCTTCATCGACCTGGCCAAGGCTTTCGATTCTGTCAATCACCGTATTCTTATCGGCAGACTCAGCCTTGGTTTCTCAAATGACTGCCTAACCTGGTTCAAAAACTACTTCTCAGATAGAGGGGCGGCAGGATAGCCTAGTGGTTAGAGCGTTGGACTAGTTACAGAAAGGTTGCAAGTTCAAATGAGCTGACAAGGTACAAATCTGTCGTTCTGCCCCTGAACAGGCAGTTAACCCACTGTTCCTAGGCCGCCATTGAAAATAAGAACTTAACTGACTTGCCTAGTTAAATAAAATAAATAGAGTTCAGTGTGTCAAATCTCCAGCCCTCTGCAGTCTCTAGGGGTAGGGTTCAATGACTCTCTTCTCTGTATATATCAATGATGTCGTTCTTGCTGCAGGTGATCCTTTGATCCACCTCCACACAGACAACACCATTCTGTATATATCTGGCCCTTTGGACACTGTGTTAACAAAACTCCAAATGAGCTTCAACGCCATACAAAACTCCTTCCGTTGCCTCCAACTGCTCTTAAATGCTAGTAAAACTAAATGCATGTTCGTCAACCGATTGCTGCCCGCACCCACCCGCCCGACTAGCAGCACTATTCTGGAAGGTTCTGACTTAGAATATGTGGATAACTATAAATACCTAGGTGTCTGGCTAGACTGCAAACTCTCCTTCCAGACTCACATCAAACATCTCCAATCGAAAATCAAATCAAGAGTCGGCTTTCTATTCCGCAACAAAGCCTCCTTCACTCATGCCGCCAAGCTTACCCTAGTAAAACTGACTATCCTACCGATCCTCGACTTCGGCGATGTCATCTACAAAATGGCTTCCAACACTCTACTCAGCAAACTGGATGCAGTTTATCACAGTGCCATCCGTTTTGTCACTAAAGCACCTTATACCACCCACCACTGCGACTTGTATGCTCTAGTCGGCTGGCCCTCACTACATATTCGTCGCCAGACCCACTGGCTCCAGGTCATCTACAAGTCCATGCTAGGTAAAGCTCCGCCTTATCTCAGTTCACTGGTCACGATGGCAACACCCATCCGTAGCACGCGCTCCAGCAGGTGTATCTCACTGATCATCCCTAAAGCCAACACCTCATTTGGCCGCCTTTCGTTCCAGTACTCTGCTGCCTGTGACTGGAACGAACTGCAAAAATTGCTGAAGTTGGAGACTTTTATCTCCCTCACCAAATTCAAACATCAGCTATCCGAGCAGCTAACCGATCGCTGCAGCTGTACATAGTCTATTGGTAAATAGCCCACCCATTTTCACCTACCTCATCCCCATACTGTTTTTATACTGTTTTTTATTTATTTACTTTTCTGCTCTTTTGCACACCAATATCTCTACCTGTACATGACCATCTGATCATTTATCACTCCAGTGTTAATCTGCAAAATTGTATTATTCGCCTACCTCCTCATGCCTTTTGCACACATTGTATATAGACTGCCCATTTTTTTTTCCTACTGTGTTATTGACTTGTTAATTGTTTACTCCATGTGTAACTCTGTGTTGTCTGTTCACACTGCTATGCTTTATTTTGGCCAGGTCGCAGTTACAAATGAGAACTTGTTCTCAACTAGCCTACCTGGTTAAATAAAGGTGAAATAAAAAAAATAACTAAAAAAAATCCAAAGTTAAATCTAAAAGCATCCTTCACTCATGCTGCCAAACAAATTGACTATCCTACCGATCCATGACTTTAGCGATGTAATTTACAAAATAGCCTCCAACACTCTACTCAGCAAATTGGATGCGGTCTATCACAGTGCTATCTGTTTTGTCACCAAAGCCCCATATACTACCCACCATTGCGACCTGTATGCGCTCGTTGGCTGGTCCTCGCTACATATTTGTCGCCAAACCCACTGGCTCCAGGTCATCTATAAGTCTTTGTTAGGTAAAGCCATGCCTTATCTCAACTCACTGGTCACCATAGCAACACCCACCCGTAGCACGCACTCCAGCAGGTATATTTCATCCCCAAAGCCGCATTTCCTTCCATTTCTCTGCTGCCAATGACTGTAACGAATTGCAAAAAATCACTGAAGTCGGAGACTTATATCGACCTCACTAACTTTAAGCGTCAGCTGTCAGAGCAGCTTACAGATCACTGCAGCTGTACACATCCCATCTGTAAATAGAACATCCAACCAACTACCTACCTCATCCCCATATTTGTTTTTGTTTTTCTGCTCTTTTGCACACCAGTATTTCTGCTTGCACATCCTCATCTGCTCATATATCACTCCAGTGTAAATTGCTAAATTGTAATTACTTCACCACTATTGGCCTATTTATTGCCTTACCTCCTTACTTAATTTGCACACACTGTATACAGATTTTTCTATTGTGTTATTGACTGTATGTTTGTTTATCCCATGTGTAACTCTGTGTTGTTGTTTTTGTCGCACTGCTTTGCTTTATCTTGGCCAGGTACAAATATATATATTTTTGCTTTATCTTGGCCAGGTACAAATATATATATTTTTAAACAGAACGGGACCGCTGAGTACTGAAGTGCATAGTACGTAAAAATGTCTGTCCTTGGTTATAACACTCACTACTGAATTCCAAACGGAGTTCAAACTGCCTCTGGAAGCAACGTCAGCACAAGAACTGTTCGTCGAGAGCTTCATGAAATGGGTTTCCATGGCCGCACACAAGCCTAAGATCACCATGCACAATGCCAAGCGTCACCTGGAGTGGTGTAAAGCTTGCCGCCATTGGACTCTGGAGCATTGGAAACCCGTTCTCTGGAGTGATGAATCACAATTCACCATCTGGCAGTCTGACGGATGTATCAGAGTTTGGCGGATGCCAGGAGAGCGCTACCTGTCCCAATGCATAGTGCCAACTGTAAAGTTTGGTGGAGGAGGAATAATGGTCTGGTGCTGTTTTTTTAATGGTTCAGGCTAGGCCCCTTAGTTCCAGTGAAGGGAAATCTTAACACTACAGCATACAATGACATTCTAGACCATTCTGTGCTTCCTACTTTGTGGCAACAGTTTGGGGAAGGCCCTTTCTGTTTCAGCATGACAATGTGCACAAAGTGAGGTCCACACAGAGAAATGGTTTGTCGAGATCGCTGTAGAAAAACTTGACTGGCCTGCACAAAGCCCTGACCTCAACCTCATCTAATACCTTTGGGATGAATTGGAAAGCCGACTGCGAGCCAAGCCTAATTGCCCAACATCAGTGCCGACCTCATAAATGCTCTTGTGGCTGAATGGAAGCAAGTCCCCGCAGCAATGTTCCAACATCTAGTGGAAAGCCTTCCCAGAAGAGTGGAGGCTGTTAAAGCAGCAAAGGGGGGACCAACTCCATATTAATGCCCATGATTTTGGAATGAGATGTTCGACAAGCAGGTGTCCACATACTTGTGGTCATGTGGTGTATATTGTTCTCTTGTGTGTATCAAAATAACTCAGATTATTTTAGCGTATTTACTTTAGATGGAGTCCATATTGATCGTGTCTCTGCTTACAAATATCTGGACATCTGGATAGATGAAAAGCTGTATTTTAAAAAGCATATTGATGAGAAGCTGAAAACAAAAATGGTCTTCTTCTGTAGAAATAGGTCCTGCCTCTCATTAAATAGTAGAAAGCAGAATATTCAGTCCAGGTTCCTATCGGTCCTAGCCTATGGTGACATCATCTATATGAACACAGCTGCCACTTCCTTAAAGCCATTAGATGCAGTTTATTATATCATGCTGCGTTTCATTACAGGCAACCATTTTAGTACTCATCACTGCATTCTCTACCAGAAAGTTGGTTGGCCCTCTTTGATGTCACGCATAGTAGGTTGATACTTTGTTATGTTTTCATCTCAGGGATGGCTAACTAGAAATTCCTTTGGCCTCTACGGAGAACCTTATTTGTGGAACAATGTTCTTAAATTTGATGTTTTGGTGTCTCTTTTTTGGTGACCAATTCATAAAGCTGATTAAGGACCTTTTTACTGTTGAATGTGTTTGTTGTTTTTCTTTCTTCTTGCAATTTGTATTTATATTTTGACGTATGTATTTTTGTTAATTTCTGTCCTTTATGCCTCATCTGTAAAAGAGACCTTGATCTCGGTATGACTCCCTGATGAAATAAAGGTTAACTAAAATAGAAACAGATCCCAAAACAAGTCAACACAAGGCAGTACTGAAACCTCCTCTCTGGCTCACCACTGACTCAAATGGCACCCTGATCCTTCTCTCTCTTTCACTTTGGAGACTCAAACTCCTTTTTGTACTTGTAAAACTACAAACCTGAGGCCTTGAACAGCATAATCAGGCATACTGTCATACATGCTTAAGGTTATATACATGCTTAAGGTTATATACATGCTTAAGGTTATATACATGCTTAAGGTTATATACATGCTTAAGGTTATATACATGCTTAAGGTTATATACATGCTTAAGGTTATATATATGCTTAAGGTTATATACATGCTTAAGGTTATATACATGCTTAAGGTTATATACATGCTTAAGGTTATATACATGCTTAAGGTTATATACATAAGGTTATATACATGCTTAAGGTTATATACATGCTTAAGGTTATATATATGCTTAAGGTTATATACATGCTTAAGGTTATATACATGCTTAAGGTTATATATATGCTTAAGGTTATATACATGCTTAAGGTTATATACATGCTTAAGGTTATATACATGCTTAAGGTTATATACATGCTTAAGGTTATATACATGCTTAAGGTTATATATATGCTTAAGGTTATATATATGCTTAAGGTTATATAATGGTTATATACATGCTTAAGGTTATATACATGCTTAAGGTTATATATATGCTTAAGGTTATATACATGCTTAAGGTTATATATATGCTTAAGGTTATATACATGCTTAAGGTTATATATATGCTTAAGGTTATATATATGCTTAAGGTTATATACATGCTTAAGGTTATATACATGCTTAAGGTTATATACATGTTTAAGGTTATATATATGCTTAAGGTTATATACATGCTTAAGGTTATATACATGCTTAAGGTTATATACAGTACCTTCTGAAAGAATTCATACCACTTGCCGTATTTAACATTTTGTTGTGTTACAGCCTGAATTCAAAAGGTTAAAGAAAATAATCTTACCCATCTACACACAATTCTCCATAAAGACAAAGTGAAAACATGTTTTTAGAAATGTTTGCAAATGTATTGAAAATGAAATACAGAAATATCATTTACATTAGTATTCACAACCCTGAGTCAATACTTTCTAGAAGCACCTTTGGTAACGATTACAGCTGTGTGTATTTCTAGGTAAATCTGGATTGTGCAACATTTGCCCATTATTCTTTTCAAAATTCTTCAAGTTCTGTCAAATTGGTTGTTGATCCTTGCTAGACAACCATTTTCAGGTCTTGCCATAGATTATAAAGTAGATTTAAGTCAAAACTGTAACTCGGCCACTCAGGAACATTCACTGTCTTCTTGGTAAGCGACTCCAGTGTAGATTTGGCCTTGTGTTTTTGGTTATTGTCCTGCTGAAAGGTGAATAAATCTACCAGTGTCTGGTGGAAAGCAGACTGAACCAGGTTTTCCTCTAGGATTTTGCCTGTGTTTAGCTCCATTCTTTTATTTTTTTATCCTGAAGAACTCCCGGTCCTTAACAATTACGCGCATACCCATACATGATGCAACCACCACTGTGCTTGAAAATATGGAGTGGTACTCAGTAATATATTGGATTGATTTACCCTAAACATACCACTTTGTATTTAGGACAAAACGTTATTTGCAGTATTACTTTAGTGCCTCGTTACAAACAGGATGAATGTTTTGGAATATTTGTATTCTGTACAGGCTTCCTTCTATTCACTCTGTCGTTTAGGTTAGTATTGTAGAGGAACTGCAATGTTGTTGATCCATCCTCAGTTTTTTTCCCCATCACAGCCATTAAGCTCTGTAACTGTTTTAAAGTCACTATTGGCCTCATGGTGAAATCCCTGAGTGGTTCTTCCTCTCCAGCAACTGAGTTAGGAAGGACGCCTGTATATTTGTATATTTGTTAGGAAGGACACCTGTATATTGATACACCATCCAAAGTGTAACTAGTAACTTCACTAGGATCGCGACGCGGATCCTGTGTTCTGCCTTACAAACAGGACAACGGAATGGATCGCATGCAGCGACCCAAGGAAACGACTCCGAAAAAGAGGGAAACGCGGCGGTGTTCTGGTCAGACTCCGAAAAAGGGCACATCGCGCACCACTTCCCAGTATTCTTCTTGCCAATGTCCAGTCTCTCGACAACAAGGTTGATGAAATCCGAGCAAGGGTGGCATTCCAGAGGGACATCAGAGACTGCAACGTTCTTTGCTTTACGGAGACATGGCTTACTGGGAAAACGCTATCCAGGGCGGTGCAGACAACGGGTTTCTCCACGCATCGCGCCGACAGAAACAAATATCTATCTGGTAAGAAGAGTGGCGGGGGCGTATGCCTCATGACTAACGGGACATGGTGTGATGAAGGAAACATACAGGAACTCAAATCCTTCTGTTCACCTGATTTAGAATTCCTCACAATCAAATGTAGACCGCATTATCTTCCAAGAGAATTCTCTTCGATTATAATCACAGCCGTATATATCCCCCCAAGCAGACACATCGATGGCTCTGAACGAACTTTATTTAACTCTTTGCAAACTGGAAAACATTTATCCGGAGGCTGCATTCATTGTAGCTGGGGATTTTAACAAAGCCAATCTGAAAACAAGACTCCCTAAATTTTATCAGCATATCGATTGCGCAACCAGGGGTGGTAAAACCTTGGATCATTGTTACTCTAACTTCCGCGACGCATATAAGGCCCTGCCCCGCCCCCTTTCGGAAAAGCTGACCACGACTCCATTTTGCTGATCCCTGCCTACAGGCAGAAATTAAAACAAGAGGCTCCCACGCTGAGGTCTGTCCAACGCTGGTCAGACCAAGCTGACTCTACACTCCAAGACTGCTTCCATCACGCGGACTGGGACATGTTTCGTATTGCGTCAGATGGGAATATTGACGAATACGCTGATTCGGTGTGCGAGTTCATTAGAACGTGCGTCAAAGATGTCGTTCCCATAGCAACGATAAAAACATTCCCTAACCAGAAACCGTGGATTGATGGCAGCATTCGCGTGAAACTGAAAGCGCGAACCACTGCTTTTAATCAGGGCAAGGTGTCTGGCAACATGACTGAATACAAACAGTGCAGCTATTCCCTCCGTAAGGCTATTAAACAAGCTAAGCATCAGTACAGAGACAAAGTGGAATCTCAATTCAATGGCTCAGACACAAGAGGCATGTGGCAGGGTCTACAGTCAATCACGGACTACAAGATGAAATCCAGCCCAGTCACGGACCAGGATGTCTTGCTCCCAGGCAGACTAAATAACTTTTTGCCCGCTTTGAGGACAATACAGTGCCACTGACACGGCCTGCAACGGAAACATGCGGTCTCTCCTTCACTGCAGCCGAGGTGAGTAAGACATTTAAACGTGTTAACCCTCGCAAGGCTGCAGGCCCAGACGGCATCCCCAGCCGCGCCCTCAGAGCATGCGCAGACCAGCTGGCCGGTGTGTTTACGGACATATTCAATCAATCCCTATACCAGTCTGCTGTTCCCACATGCTTCAAGAGGGCCACCATTGTTCCTGTTCCCAAGAAAGCTAAGGTAACTGAGCTAAACGACTACCGCCCCGTAGCACTCACTTCCGTCATCATGAAGTGCTTTGAGAGACTAGTCAAGGACCATATCACCTCCACCCTACCTGACACCCTAGACCCACTCCAATTTGCTTACCGCCCAAATAGGTCCACAGACGATGCAATCTCAACCACACTGCACACTGCCCTAACCCACCTGGACAAGAGGAATACCTATGTGAGAATGCTGTTCATCGACTACAGCTCGGCATTCAACACCATAGTACCCTCCAAGCTCGTCATCAAGCTCGAGACCCTGGGTCTCGACCCGCCCTGTGCAACTGGGTACTGGACTTCCTGACGGGCCGCCCCCAGGTGGTGAGGGTAGGCAACAACATCTCCTCCCCGCTGATCCTCAACACGGGGGCCCCACAAGGGTGCGTTCTGAGCCCTCTCCTGTACTCCCTGTTCACCCACGACTGCGTGGCCACGCACGCCTCCAACTCAATCATCAAGTTTGCGGACGACACAACAGTGGTAGGCTTGATTACCAACAACGACGAGACGGCCTACAGGGAGGAGGTGAGGGCCCTCGGAGTGTGGTGTCAGGAAAATAACCTCACACTCAACGTCAACAAAACTAAGGAGATGATTGTGGACTTCAGGAAACAGCAGAGGGAACACCCCCTATCCACATCGATGGAACAGTAGTGGAGAGGGTAGCTAGTTTTAAGTTCCTCGGCATACACATCACAGACAAACTGAATTGGTCCACTCACACTGACAGCGTCGTGAAGAAGGCGCAGCAGCGCCTATTCAACCTCAGGAGGCTGAAGAAATTCGGCTTGTCACCAAAAGCACTCACAAACTTCTACAGATGCACAATCGAGAGCATCCTGGCGGGCTGTATCACCGCCTGGTACGGCAACTGCTCCGCCCTCAACCGTAAGGCTCTCCAGAGGGTAGTGAGGACTGCACAACGCATCACCGGGGTCAAACTACCTGCCCTCCAGGACACCTACACCACCCGTTGTTACAGGAAGGCCATAAAGATCATCAAGGACATCAACCACCCGAACCACTGCCTGTTCACCCCGCTATCATCCAGAAGGCGAGGTCAGTACAGGTGCATCAAAGCTGGGACCGAGAGACTGAAAAACAGCTTCTATCTCAAGGCCATCAGACTGTTAAACAGCCACCACTAACACTGAGTGGCTGCTGCCAACACACTGTCATTGACACTGACCCAACTCCAGCCATTCTAATAATGGGAATTGATGGGAAATGATGTAAATATATCACTAGCCACTTTAAACAATGCTACCTTATATAATGTTACTTACCCTACATTATTATTCATCTCA